>NC_083469.1:6352418-6572418 GCF_030014155.1 Tachysurus vachellii | reverse complement strand
ACATGTACAGATACATCACACACATACATACATGTACAGATACATCACATATATGTATATACAATATACATGTACAGATACCACACACACACACTCACACACATGTACGTACAATATACATGTATAGATACTACACACACAAACATACAGTACATGTACAGATACATCACACACATACATACAAACATACATGTACAGATACATCACATACATGTATATACAATATAAATGTACAGATACTACACACACTCACACACACTCACACAAGTGTACATACAATATACATGTATAGATACTACACACACACAAACACACATACAAACATACATGTACAGATACATCACACACATACACACAAACATACATGTAAAAATACATCACACACATACATACAAACATACATGTACAGATACTACACACACACAAACACACACACAAACATACATGTACAGATACTACACACACACAAACACACACACAAACATACATGTACAGATACTACACACACACAAACACACACACAAACATACATGTACAGATACTACACACACACAAACACACACACAAACATACATGTACAGATACTACACACACACAAACACACACACAAACATACATGTACAGATACATCACACACATACATACAAACATACATGTACAGATACTACACACACTCACACACACTCACACACGTGTACATACAATATACATGTACAGATACTACACACACACAAACATACATGTACAGATACATCACACACATACATACAAACATACATGTACAGATACTACACACACTCACACACACTCACACACGTGTACATACAATATACATGTACAGATACTACACACACACAAACATACATGTACAGATACATCACACACATACACACAAACATACGTGTACAGATACATCACATACATGTATATACAATATACATGTACAGATACTACACACACTCACACACACTCACACATGTGTACGTACAATATACATGTACATATATTACACACACAAACACACATGTACATACAAACCTCACACAAACACACATTATATAGGATATATTGCATATTATATCTATAGTATACAATAGTATAGTACATGTGATATGTGGGGATGTGAAAGCTCAGTGTTTGAGGTGTTGGATTACTGACCAGAAGGCTGTGAGCTTGAATCCCAGGTCCACCAAGCTGCCACTGCTGGGCCCCTGAGCAAGGCCCTTAACTCTTACTTGCACAGTTGTATAAACTGAGATACAATGTAAGTCGCTTTGGATAAGGGCATCTGCGTAATGTTGTAAATGTACTATGGGGTTACACACAGAACCACTCCGTGTTTTGGTGTTTCTGAACTTTCAAATCTGACAAATCTTTACAGGAGGAGAAGGCAGTGGGGTTGGTGAAGATTGGCAGCTACAGCATCGAGAGCGCTGGAGAACACAAGAGGAAGTAGTAAGTCCTTCTCATTTCACACACACACACACACACACTGTAATACTAGGCTCTATTACAGGAACCATGGCAACCAGCATGTAGCTACAGAAGATAAAATACTTACTTCTCATCATATTACATATATGAATTAACTATAAAAGTCTTATTTATTTATTTATTTACTTACTTACTTTACACTGATTTTCATTATTAATCATGTTACGCCTGTTCCAGAAAGCTCCAGAGTGAGAACCTGTTTTTCATTTTAATCTGATTTTATTCATTCTTTTCATTTATTCTCATTTCATTCAGAATTCTTTTCATATATGAAGCTTTTATTTTGATTTATATATATTTAGATTTTCAAATAACATTTTTAGATTTTCACTGCGTATAGTGAGAGGTTTATTTGTATGTCTGTATGTCTGTGTTCTCTTGTGTACTTTGTGTTTCTTCTGTTTGCTTCGTGTACACAGGAGTCCAAATGTTCTACTGATTGATGAATTTAATTTAAGGACACACACAGACACACACAGACAAACACACACACACACACACATATATATATATGTGTGTGTGTGTGTGTGTGTGTGTGTGTGTGTGTGTGTGTGTATATACACACACATACAGGTACAGATACAACACACACATGCACATATAGATATATAGATAGATAGATAGATGGATAGATAGATAGATAGATAGATAGATAGATACATACATACATACATACATATATACAGGTACAGATACAACACGCACACACACACACATACATACATACACACATACAGGTACCAATACAACACACACACATATATACATACACGTAGCGATACAACACGCACACGTATAGATACCACACACATAGACATAAATAAATGTACAGATACAACACACACACACACGCTTCTGTTTTTAAATTTCAAGTCATTTGAATGATCTCTGTCTCTCCAGCGTGTTTAAAATGAGTCACCCACGCTTCCAGAATTTCTTCTTCGCCGCTGACAACGTTAGTGACATGAGCAAGTGAGTGTGATGCACATGAACAAAGACTAACACGAAAACACGCTCAGCACGTGGGTCTGTGTGGAGAGAGATTAGGGATATGGTATCTTAGTGGTTAAGGTGATGGACTACCAATCAAAAGGTTGTGAGATCAAATCCCAGGTTCACCAAGCTGCTACTGGTGGGCCCCTGAGCAAGGCCCTTAACCCTCAACTGCTCAGTTGTATAAAATGAGATAAAACTGGAAGTCACTATGGATAAGGGCGTCTGCCAAATGCGGTAAATGTTATGTAATGTAAAGATTAGAGTCATCCATGAGACGTTCGACAGATGTGTTTCTTTATTCTCAGATTCTTCTTCAACCTGAACTAATTACACCACAGCGCTGTCGAATGCTCGATTCTCATTGGTCAGAAAGTGTTGATTTATTTTCTGTTACAGCGAGGCTGATTAGACTGAAATCCGTAGTGAGGATTACAGTTTGTGTCCCAAACAGAACATCAGACCCAGACACACTGCGTTAAATCTTTCAGTGCTTCACAGAGCTGTTTGCGCTGCTTGTGTGCGAATGCAGCGGTTTATTAAAGTAAACATGAACGAATCAGAACAGCTCGCAGACAGACGCTTTAATCCATCCCTGATCCTCTCATCCTCTTCAGCTGAATCATATTACATCTGCTTGAAGATTCTACCACAGCAAATAAACACAGATTATATCCTAATTAAAATGTAACTGTTGAACAGCTTTGTTAAAGACTTTGATTTTTATTTACTGTAAACACAATCGTAACAATTGGGGATTTTTACACAGTCTCTAGAGTTTACACTGAATGGTTTACCTAACAAAGTGGACAGTGATAAGTGTATGATATTTAACTTTTAACATTTTCCTTTAGTTTTATTGAGAAGTATTTATTTGTTTGTTTGTTTGTTTAATTTTGTTTACAAAATAAATAAAAATAAATAAATTATAACTATTTATAAGTAAATAAAATAAATATTGTATGTATTTATTTATTTTAATTCATGTATTTAGTTTTATTTATCTATTTATTTATTTATTTATTTATTTATTTAATGAATGAATTCATTGAGTTGTTTCGTTATTTTAATTAATTTATTTATTTAGTTGAAATAATTAATTAGTTGTATTTTATTTTTTCTAAGAATGTTCTAATCAGAAAAGCTCATTTTATTCCCAACAACATTCGATGAGTTTCCTAGACAACCAAGCACACACATCTTGCAAACTGTTGTGTTGTTCAAATGTTTTTTTTTGTTTTTTTTTTTTTAAAAAAAGGTTTACTGCTTTAATACAGCGATTTGGTCTGATTTTGTGAAACAGGTGGATCAACTGTCTGATCACCGCCATCCAGAAATATAAGAAGTACCAAGAGAATCCGTCAGACACCGAGCCCGGTTTGTTGAATCAGATTTTTTTTTACTACAAGTAGTTTTACTAGAAGAAACATCATCAGCAGTTGTGTTTGTGTAGATATGATGATGGGTTTTAATAAGATGATAATGCTTGCTGATTGTTTTATTAAACTGTGTGTGTGTGTGTGTGTGTGTGTGTGTGTGTTTTTTGACAGAGTGCTACAGCGAGACCGAGTCGGAGGAGGACGGCGGCTCCCACTCACCACATCTAAAGAAAAAAACCACCACGGTGAGGAGAGAAACATGACACAGATGTGAATGAAAGAAAGACAGAAAGAAAGAATAAAAGAAAGGAGGAAATAAAGTCAGAAAAGGGAAAAGAATAAAAGAAAGGAGGAAAGAATAAAAGAAAGGAGGAAAGAATAAAAGAAAAGGAGGAAAGAAAGTCAGAAAGGAGAAGGAAAGAACGTCACAAAGGAAGAGGAAAGAAAGTCAGAAAGGAGGAAATAATAAAAGAAAGGAGAAAGGAAAAAAAATATAAAAAGGAAAGCTGGAAGTAAAGAAAAAATCAAAACGACAGACACATTTTTTTTGACGTTTATGTACGATTCTTGTGTGACATATGAAATGCATGCAGTGTTACATAGTTTCCTGTCTCTGCTGATAGAAGCTCCAGTCTAACACACTCCCTCGGTCTCTGGGCAAGAAAAACAAACAACTGGGAAGAAATGCAGTCACCACTTCACCAGTAGGGGGCAGTAAAGCTGCAGCTACACAACCACAAGGTGAGCTGAAACGCTTGAAACAGACACGTGTACACAGTGTATGCTCTCTGCTCTGTGTGGACCATTGTTTCTGAAATCACTTTTATTTATTTATTCATCAGAATCGAGTAAATCTCTTTTTTTTTAAATCTCTTTTTCTCGTTTTCCGCCGGTTAGCGTTATAGATAAACGCCTCCAGCTCTGACTGACTCTGTGCTTCTCAGTTCACATAAAGCAGACAGCTGATGACGCACTATTGAAAGACTGCAACGCACGCACGTAAAAGCAAAGTAAAAAAAAATCGCTCCTGGATCAAACTGATAAATAATTTTCTTTCCCATCGACGACACGTCCTGCATTTTAACTTAACTTTTTATTTTTGAAAGAAAAAATTATACTTATAGTTTTAGGGTGGCTGAGATCACAGACAGGGGGGCTGGAGCCACCCTAAAAAAAGGTCTAGAACCACCCCTGGTGGTTAATATGAAGCTCAGGTGAAAAAAGGCAAAACAACATTCATTCATTCATTCATCTTCTACCGCTTATCCGAACTACCTCGGGTCACGGGGAGCCTGTGCCTATCTCAGGTGTCATCGGGCATCAAGGCAGGATACACCCTGGACGGAGTGCCAACCCATCGCAGGGCACACACACACTCATTCACTCACACACACACACTACGGACAATTTTCCAGAGATGCCAATCAACCTACCATGCATGTCTTTGGACCGGGGGAGGAAACCGGAGTACCCGGAGGAAACCCCCGAGGCACGGGGAGAACATGCAAACTCCACACACACAAGGCGGAGGCGGGAATCGAACCCCCAACCCTGGAGGGGTGAGGCAAACGTGCTAACCACTAAGCCACCGTGCCCCCGGCAAAACAACAAATAAATTAAACTCGCATAAAACGCTGAGTTACACAATGCAGATCATCACGAATTAAAAATATTATTGATGGTTTGGAGGCAAAATATAGTAGAAATGTCATATTAATAGAATAATAGATTTGGTGTCATTGTGTATTTTTTCTCACGGTCCATGTTCCTGTTGTCTCTGTCACACTCAGGAACAGTAGATGAGATGGGCGAGCTGTTTAACAAGCTGAAGGAGGGAGGAGTGTCTCTGATTGGCCAGAAACAGCCCGTCACTCATGACCAACTCCGCAGGTCCTTCATCCGCCGAAACAAGAATCCTGTCATCAACGATAAGGTCCACACACTCCGTGCTCTTCAGAGCACGCTCAAGGTGACACACACTTACACACACACACACACACACACACACACACACATACTTTACTGATACTAATATTTCATATTTTATTGACTCATAAATTTTGGGACACAGCCAGCACTATTGTCACTACAAGATCCTCTTTATAGGAAATTGACCAATCGGATTTAAAGAATTCAGCAATGCTGTTATATGTGTGTAACACTATAAATGTGTTTCTGTCCTCCAGGCAAAGGAGGCGGAGTTACAGCTCATAGATAAGCTTCTGGAAGATTCCAGTCTGACGCCGCCGAAATTCCGCCAGTGGAAGCAGCACAATGAGGATCTGTACCAAGAAATCGAGAAAATCGCCAAAGAGAAAAAACAAACCCGTACAACCACACAAGCAAACACTGCCCCCACCGATGACGACGGAGCAGGTCGACTCAGCCTGAGTGACGGAGAGCAGCTAGTGGACGCTGAGTTGCCTAGTAATAAGTTCTCCACCCATGAATCTGATCAGGAACACTTAGCAGAGTGTACTGAGCCACGCTGTGAAAGAGCAGACAGCAGCTCCTCTGAAAATTACTTCTACATCTGAGCTGTTAAGTACCTGAGCCCGCCTACTTTAGAATTCTGACTAGTCACAGCCTCTTTTTAGGAACGGGGCGGGACCTGAGCTGGTCTGGAGAACATTTCCGTTTTCCAACCTTGTTCTTACAAGAAATGATCGATGTCAGTGTTGCTAAGCAACCTAGATGTTTTTTAAGCTAACTTTCTAGCTAGCTCCAAAGATGCGTAAGTAAATCAAATAATTATTAATTGCTTAACCCTCGTGTTTCCTTTGCTACTTTTCAGTAGTGTTACAGTTGTACAGTGTAGTTTATAACAACTGCTTAAGGTTAAACATCATCTCAATATGAATTTCCAAGTCTTCACATCAGCAGCCCAAGTCCAGAATGATCAGTATTAATTTGCTTATAGTACAGTTCACATCTCAAACTGCTGATCGGAACGAACGCATTGGTGTTAATCCACTGAAGACTCTGAGTGAAACACTGGATATACAGCTTTAGTCCAAAAAGGATTCAAAACAATAAACACCGAACCTGGAAGCAGACGGAGATGACCAAAATCCTTGACATCTGTGGTGATGTGGACAAATCTGTCAAACATGATCAGAGCTCTTATGTGAAACAGGAAGTTATTTTACTTTGTAAATAATCTGTGACAAATTTTACGTTATATAAAAATAGAACAAAGTGGCCTGTGCACATAACGGACATTGACAAGGCCTTTTATTTTTACAGGTCTGTTTGATAGCGATCGTTTTAAAGTTTTAATCTAATACCTGCTTTTACTGTACGTTTCATGTTTGTTCTGCACGTTGTTCATTTGTGCAATGACGGGGAGAAAAGGACGAGAATAAATGTAAATAATCTGCGAATCATTATACAGAACAAAATCTTCACGTATTGACTAATATTGTGAACACTTATACATGTGAAAGACTTTAAGGCGTCGTCCGTTTTATTGTAAATAAAATGTCTACGGTTTACAACAGCTAAAAATCTGGTTTTGTCTAATTGTACTTGAAGATTAAAGGGATGGAATGAATGTGGATAAAAATATCAGCTTATATGGGCACAGCAAGCTAATTGTCTTATAATTAATTGGCTTGCTGTGCCCAGATAATCTGATCAGAACAATATCACAGACCAAACAATTCACAGTTTCAAAAGTTCTGCTCAGTTCCTGGCTTTGATAACTGCTAGTCTTGATCTACACATCATTGTCAAAGCAGATCTTCAGCTGAGGTGAGGAAAAGCATCTGCACAACACGATGTAACCGGCACCGTGCTTCACAGGTCACATGGTTGTGCCAGGACGATGAGCAGTGTTGGGTTTCCAAAAAAATTGAAAGCTCAGTTTTAAAGTCATACCAACTTCAGATGTTACTGCAAATGTATATACTGTATATATTTTTTGCTTTCTTCCATAAAATGATTTTTTTTTTTAATCAAAGGCAGCATTCCTATTCATTTATTACAACTGTTTCCATACTAGGTGGGTTTTAAACCTCACATGGGTTTTTAAGTTGTCTTCATTTTGTTTCCATCCAAACCCCAGCAGCACGTGAATAAACTTTTCCAAAAGTGAGAAGTATTAATACTAAAATCAAGTACTGAAACCCAGCAAGCTTAGCTGAGTTTCCTGTAAATCTTGTGAATGAAGTATTTACAGAATGCAAGAATAAACCACAAACTTATTTATTTAGCAACATTACAAAATATATTTCAACACAATTAGGTGCAATTCATTAAAACGTCACTTTTTAACAGTAGAGAAATATACACAGGACCGACGAGACGTCACGTAGCTATGCGTTAAAGTTCTACACTCGCTTGCTGGCTTAAGGCAAAATATTACTTGGCTTCATGTGAATAACATCTAAATGCTTTCTGTCAATGCATGTGATGATTTTTACTCATAATAAAATCCTGTAGCTGTTATATGTATAAAGATGCAACATTAATGCAAACCTTGAATAAACATTGAATAAAAATACATTAATTATAGAAGAAGAAGAAAAAAAGTTCTACCAACTCTAAGTGAAATAAGAAATAAATACTGACTATAATTACACCACCAAGCAGCACAAATCATTTACAGTTCTTTAGCTGTTTTTGCTTCTGTTGGCCTGAGCAGAGGAGCAGTGAGCGTCATTCACACAAAAACAAACCATTTCATTAACACATGAACAGACACCCAGGTAGCTGCATTGTTTACACTGCATTCTTTACCCTTCTCACATCTATCATTAGTCCTATACACTCGCATGGCCAGAGCTGATTCCAGACCAGGGCTGGTGTATAAAGCTTTAGAAATACTAGACGGAGAGTATGGCAGATTGGTTATTTTTAATACGGCATTGTCACAAGTTATTATGTAGTAGCTACAACGTCTAAAGGCACAACCATGAATTGTGGAACAATTTGTATGTGGACACAAATATCTAACTTAGATGTCACCATCTCACTCATTTTGATATATATATATATATATATTATATATATATATATATATATATATATATATATATATATATATTATATATTATATAATATTTTATATATCCACAGGAAGCTAAGCAGAGATAGAGATGACTGATAATATTACACTTCAGTTTTAATATGATGCACAACATACTGGAGTTGTTAGTGTTGTAACTTGCTAATCAGTCCACATCACCTTAAAAAGATTTAATTGCACACAAAATAATTAACTTGAGGCCGATTATCCAATATGATGCAAATTGTTCCACATTTCCTGGCCGTGCTTTTAGACCTCTCTGACTCTTAATGCACCTGTGATAGGACACTCACATTTCTCAAATATATATGTATATACTGTATATATACACATATGTATATAACCACCACTGGCCCCAGAGTGACAGAACTAATAATGTGTGTGTCCTATCACAGGTAGATCGAGCGTCAGAGAGCCAAAGGAGCTACACTGGCTGTTTTCTTTGGGTGGGTTGGGTGATATAAGCTCTCAGTTACAGTACTTGCCATTTATAGATGTCTGTGAGCTCATGTATGAAGAAGATTGTAGATCACATGTTCCTCTGAGTCTGTTACACTGCTCCATGATACACAAATTTAAAAAAAAGTGTTAATAATCATTATTCTTCCCAGTTGGCATCTCTCTGACAATAAAGGAGAGCAGGCTGGAGGTGAGAATTAGCAAATGATCAAAAATGGTGGGGTAAAACTAGCTATGTATACTGGAGAAATTAGCATAAAGTGAGTAAGACATGAAGATCCAAGATCTACTGTTCATATTTAACAAAGTCAAAGTTAAAGATTCAATACAATTTAAAGCTAGATTTGATTTATAAAGTGCTTTCATAAATAGACATTGTCACAAAGCCACTGTATCTGCAATGAGCAAACCGGAGTCAATGGTGGCAAGAAATAAAGCCCTGAGATGATACAAAGAACCAGATGGATGAGACACCAGGTGACACCAGATAGTGAAAAGTGAAAACATAAATAATTCTGTCAAGCAGTTCAGTGTGTAATGGAAAGTTTTCCAGTGCAAGAATCAACATTTTCTTTTTCTTTTTTTTTTCCTTTTCCTTTTTTTCCTTACACAATTTATCCACTCTGTAATAAATGAGTCTTGAGCATAGATTTTTGTGCAAAAGAAGATAACTGATGTATTGGCTGTTAATTGTGTAAAAGAAAATAACAACAGCAGCTTGTTATGGGTTATGTTTGATTTGTGTATCCATAAATGCAAATGCAAATCAATTTATTTATAGATTCATTAATTGAATCTGTATACTGTATCTTTGTTTTCTGTCTTGTCGGGAAGTCACGACGACCTTCAATTCGGTTGTTATTGCATTATCTTGTTGTGTTGCCACTAATATTATATATCTAATTAAATCTGTGATCAATAGTACACCCTGACAAATGGGATCCTTTTAATAAGCTTGGCATCAGTCACCAGATCTAGTGCATCATGTCTAGGGTGGAAAATTGCTTGTTCCTTGAACATCTGCTTTGCTTCTTTATTTATTTCCACTTTAAAATAGTCTGTGAGTTGAGAGTACTTTTAAAATTGCCACATATTTTTAACCCTTTGCTCTTGTTTATATGACTATGTATATGAGTAGTTCCTGATTTGTGTGAATTTTATTTTCACACAAATCAGAGCTTTATACAGTACATACCAACTCTGACCCACTTTTTAAAAGTTATCTTCTGTGTTCTGATCGGGTGAATGGGATTAAAGCCTGAAAACCGACCTTTTAAAAGAGTTGTCTTAATTCTGTGCTTATACACCCAGCACCTTGAACTTAGCAAGCTCTGTCTACTTACATGTACCATGGGATCCTGACTCACTTTGTTGTATCTCATTTGGTTGTTTTGTGGTCATTAGTACTGTAAGTGTGTTATCCTGTTCAGGGTTTGGTGTGAACACTGAGCAAAGGGCGAGAGAATTCACCCGGAACGGGAGGCTGGTCCATCGTATACACATTCACACTCTCATTGGCACCAAGGGCAGTTTAGCATAACCAATCCCCATACGTACATGATTTTAGGATGTGGGTAGAAAACAGAGAATCAGGAGGAAATCCACATGACCTCAGAGGGAATATGCAGAACTCTACAAAGACAGTAACCTGATCTCAGCTTTAAACACTGGCCCTTGAGCTTTGAGACTGCAGCAGCCCAAGTAGTGGAGCCATAGCAGAGTAAATCAATTAAAGCAGTTGGTGTTATCCATGTACACGAAGTTCCAAGCAGTTACAGCAGTGTCAATGAGTCCTGATTGTCCTCTTTACTTGAAGAATTTTCTTTCTAGCAGGTGACCTCGTAAGCCTTCATCACAAACTCCCTCTGTACCTTTCTGGTGCGAAATGGGCATTGTGGTCGTCCAACCCCAAACAGCAGTGCCAGTCCTCCAAGCACCTGCACCCATGCGCCGACCCATCCGAAATACAGGGAACCTGCGGGGCGCAAAGTCAGACTGGGCAGCTTGTGCAAGTCAAGCCCTTGGAAGTCAGACATGTTTGATACAAGCTCCAGTGCCAGATTGGGCAAGTGATGAGTGTAGATGCTCAATGCTGCGAGGCTGAGCACACCCGCCATGGCTACCATCAATCCTCCAGCTCCTGCTACATTTCTGAGCGGCGTGTCCGTCCAACAGCGGGCACCTACGCTGGCAAGCACAATCCCAGAGCCACACAGGAACAGAGACGTGAGTACAAGTCCCCGAGTGGCACGGACATGTAAATCATGTTGGTATGCTCCAGATACAGGCCAGCATTCCCGCAATTCAGAGTGCACCACCTGCAGACAGCTCTCCCACAGTCCATCAGAGCGGAGCAGCAGGAGCTCGATGCCTCTGGCTTCACCTACACCAGTACCGACCCTCCCAAGACGAGCCTGGCCTTCCCGCCATTGAGGCGTGATGGCTGCCGTGAACACCAGCACCAGTCCCAGGGGAGCGAAGACAATGCCAGTCACTATAGAAGCTGGTGTGTGCATTGTGGGTAATGCCACAGCAACAAAGAAAACAGTTGAGCTTTTTTGGAGGTTTTCAGTTTTCAGTGAACGATTGTACAAGACTGAGAAACAAAAGGAATATTGAATAAAGATCAGAATCAGAATCGCATCTTCTCCATCTTTCAGAGCTATAAAGAAAAATCTAACACAAATAAATGAAATTATATGTAATGGATTTGAGATATCGTAAGTGAGACGATCACTCACACAGAGGAAGGGTTTCCGTGATCCAGACGTGCAAGAATCGTGTGTTTGATGAGAGCAAATCCAGTCATTGTGTGTCAGACTCCATCGGTTCCTCTCTCCGCCAAGCTCAAATACAGAATGGCTCCAAACATCACCGTTTCTCCTGGCAACCAGCAGACTGGAGGTGAATGTCTGTCTGTTGCTAAGAGACCGTAACCTAGGCGATCTCCTGGCTACGTGCTGCTTTACCCATTTACATTGGTCTCAATATGTTCAGCTACAAGTGTGTGTCCTTGCTGCTCGGGACTTTATTAGTTTGAAGAGTGTGTGTGTGCATGTATGTGTGTGTGTGTGTATGAAAGAGAGAGAGAGAGAGAGAGAGAGAGAGAGAGAGAGAGAGAGAGAGAGAGAGACATTAGAGCATCAGAGTTTCCAATATTGTCTTTCAAAATTCAGATGGCAAACACAAACACACACACACACACACACACACACACACACGTACACACGCAAACAAACGAGTAAGTCTTCTTTTAACCTCCTTGTTAAATTATTGTGTAAAAAATATATAGATGGAATTACTATTTGATATGATGTACACGTGTTTGTACACACCACATTTAACGATTTTTATTAAAAAAAACCCAAAAATACAGACAAAGACAAGGAGGTCAGGTGGAGACAGAATGACAGAATAGAAGATAAAGGCTAGGACAAAACAGAATTAATATCCATCTCTAATTCCACAGCTCTATCTGTGATTGAATCATTTAATTTTATTAAGCTTGGTTTGTAGACTGAGATTAAACTGGACTAAATTACATTCAGTCTCTCTTACAGTATCTGTAGGACTCAATAGGCCTCAAGTTCATTTGTCCATTTTGTAGAGTGATTTTTTAATAATAATAATAAAAAAAGCATGATTGTTTGTGTTGATGGTGTTTTGTTTTCTATGGTAGACTGGTACAGTATGATAGACACTATATGTCCAAAAGTACGTAGAAACCTGACTACGTTAACATCTGCTGTTATAATGTGCTCCAGTCTTCTGGGAAAGCTTTCCACTAAATGTTAGAGTGTTTCTGTGTGGATTTGTGTTCGTTCAGCTACGAGAACATTAGTGAGATCAGACAATGATGTAAGGTGAGAAGGTCTGGGGTTCAGTCAGTGTTCCAGTTCATCCCAAAGGTGTTCAGTGGGGTTGAGACAAAGTCAGGGCTCTGTTCAGGACACTCGTTCTTCCACTCCAACATTAACACACCATGTCGACATCGAGCTCTGGGTCTTTGTGCACATAAGTGTTGTCATGCTGGAACAGTGCTTGAGTCTCTTAGTTCCAATGAAGGGGAATTATAAAGCTACAGCATACAGACACTTTCTGTACAACTGTGTGCGTCAGTCTTTGTGGCAACAGTTTGAAAAAGAACCACATAGGGTGATAGTGTGATGGGCAGGTGTCCACATGCTTTTGATCATGTAGTGTATATTACAGAGCCCCTTACTGAAGTACTGACATAACTGTGTGGTAAAATGTGTGTCTTATGCAGATCTGTGAGTGTGAGGACAAGAATATCTGAAGAGTTCTGACTTTGTGGAAGACAGCTCTATGAGAAAAATGCTTGTGATCAAAATCTGCTGCTTAAAACAAACAAACAAACAAACAAACAAATAAATAGATAAATAAATAAATAAATAAATAAATAAATAACATTACATACACATACATATATAAAATAAATAAATGGGTGTGGCATATCATTTGTTTATTACATAGCTACATAATTGTGTCATTGGAAGGTCCTCAAAAAGATGGAAACTGTGTGTGTGTGTGTGTGTATATGAGAGAGAGATAGAGAAAGACAAAGACAAAGAGAGAGAGAGAGAGAGAGAGAGAGAGAGAGAGAGAGAGACTCATATTTACTCACTCACTCATCACTCATCTTCTACCGCTTATCCGAACTACCTCGGGTCACGGGGAGCCTGTGCCTATCTCAGGCGTCATCGGGCATCAAGGCAGGATACACCCTGGACGGAGTGCCAACCCATCACAGGACTCATATTTATAATGATGAAATGTTTTTCTTGAAAGTTTTGGTCTATTTACGTTTATATGTAAGGTGTGAAATATGAACATATACGATTAAGCAACAACAGAAAAGTTTCATAAAAAATAACGTGTGTGCGTGTGTGTCACAAAAATGTAATTATATCTGTGTGTGTGTGTGTGTGTGTGTGTCTTAGCACAAGCTGACAGCATGTCATTATAGTTTTGTGTCATTAGAGCCTTGTCACTGTTGATAAAGAAACATCTCAAACAAGGAGCCTTAAATAACAAACTAGGAAATACACACATCCATGATGCCATGGCAACACAGGAACAAACACGGATTAATACAGAGCTATGCTTTGTTTAATAAACCACACACACACACACACACACACACACACACACACACACACACACACACAGACAAACATTCCAGTCATCCTTCTTTCTCTTTCTCTCTTTTATCATGCAAGTGATTATCTATCTATCTATCTATCTATCTATCTATCTATCTATCTATCTATCTATCTATCTGTCTGTCTGTCTGTCTGTCTGTCTGTCTGTCTATTTATTTGCCAAATTATCCTTTTTTCCCCGAAATGTACGTTTCTAAGGCAGGTATTAAATTTGTCAAAACCAATTCCTATAATAATTACTTTGTAATTGGCTTCATATGACATTTAAACTCACATTTGTACATCTGAGGCCAACAGCTTTTGTTAAACAGAAATTTAACCAGCATTATATATCTCCACCATTGGAGGTCCAGCTGGTGGCTAAAAGAAGAAAACCATAACATCATCCCCATGTATAAAAGTCAGTGAACACACTGTACCATTTTGCTCACCCTGATGAACACACAGTGCGTGTTGAGTGACAAACGAAAAGTGTTTGCTTTTCCACTAGTTAAGTTCATTATTGCAGTTCATTTGCCGTAGACATGAACATGTTCTGTTCTGTTTAAGCTTTAATGTTATTTCAGATGGATGCAATTAAATTTTGTGTAAACATTAAATGAAGACTTTATTTATGTCAATTAAATTGTGTGTGTGTGTGTGTGTGTGTGTGTGTGTGTGTGTGTGTGTGTGTGTGTCTGTGTGTCTGTGTGTCTGTGTGTTTTAAAACTAACTGGTTCTGTTTTGTTCTGGACTCTTTCTGCAATATTTTTATGAATAGAACTAGATATAGCAAGAAATTTCAAGTAACACTGAATAATGATAATATTAAAAAAAAAATGTTTTTTTCTGTTCTCATAAGTATGAGCATTAAAAGTTTTTCTATGATCACTTTAACGTTACAGATGTGTCTAAAATCAGATAACATTAAAAACAAGTAATCATTTCTAATTAAAATAGTGAGTACACAAACACCTAAAAGACACTAAGCAGTGCACAGGCTTTATTATGTGTCTATAAGCACTACGTCAGGGGATTCGAAGTAGGTTTTGATAAATAACAGAGACTTTAGCGCCACAGCGCCATCTGGTGGCCAGTCTGTTACTCACCTTTTTTGTTATGAATATGTAATGTAATATTTTTGAAATATTCTCTCTGCTTAATATTCATAATACATTTATTAGAAACAACAGGCCAGTGAATATGATCAAAGAGGGAGGGGATGATAAATCTTTTAAAGCAAATGAAGATATAAAAAAGCCAGGTTCTCTTTAGAACACAAAATAATATAAATTACATAAAAAAAATATTATTAATATATTCCTGTCAGGACAATTTATCTCTCTTACAAACACACACACACACACACACACACACACACACATGTTGTCATTTTTGTTTACTAGCACTCATTCACTCTTACTCACTCACTCACTCATTTTCTACCGCTTATCCGAGCTACCTCGGGTCACGGGGAGCCTGTGCTCAGGCGTCTCAGGCGTCATTGGGCATCAAGGCCGGATACACCCTGGACGGAGTGGCAACCGATCGCAGGGCACACACACACTCTCTGTTTACTATCAAATTGTAATGAGTCTGTCTGTGTTTCTGCCATCTCTGGAAAATTGTCTGTAGTGTGTGATTATGTCAATGAGAGTGTGTGTGTGCCTTGTGATGGGTTGGCACTCCAGGGTGTATCCGGCCTTGATGCCCGATGACGCCTGAGATAGGCACAGGCTCCCCGTGACCCGAGGTAGTTCGGATAAGTGGTAGAAAATGAGTGAGTGAGTGAGTGAGTGAGTGTGTTTCTGCCCTGTTTCTGTCTGCTGTCTTTCCCTGTTGTTAATTGTTTGCTCCGCCCACTCATTGGTTACCACGGACATTAATTGAACTCCATCTCTCCTTCAGGTGTGTTGTCTTTGTCTCTGATTGTCTCTGCTTTGTCATTGGTTCCTGTCAGTTATATATACTCTGTTTGCTCGCTTCCCTGTTGCTAGTCGTTGTTTATATGTCCTGGTGTCTATAGGTCTGCCTGTCTATGCTCTGTTTCTGCCTAGTTTTGCCTCAGCTATGTATTCAATTCAAGTTTATTTGTATAGCGCTTTTTACAATGGACATTGTCACAAAGCAGCTTTACAGAACATAAACATAGAACAAAAGATAAACATAAGGAGAAGTATAAAGAATTAATATAATAAAAATTCAAGATATATACAGTTCAGTATGTATGTATGTATGTATGTATGTGTGTATGTATGTGTGTATGTGTATTTGTCCCCAATGAGCAAGTCTGAGGTGACTCAGGCAACAGTGGCAAGGAAAAACTCCCTTAGATTGGTAAAGGAAGAAACCTTGAGAGGAACCAGACTCAAGGGGAACCCATCCTCATATGGGTGACACTAGATGGTGTGATTACAAATATACAAGTATCACAGAGTCCAACTGGAGCCGGTAGATCTGTAGATGTCTCAGGGTTCTCACAGAGTCAGCCTTGTCTCAGTGGAGGTCCAAAAATTTCAACGCACGGAAGATGATCATAGCCTGGGTGTCTCAGCATGGGTAGAAAAAGAGAAGAGAAGAGCAGTGCAGAGGGATTAACATATCTGCTGTTCATAAGAATGGGCAAGTCTAGTGTGATAGTGCACAATATTTATGGGATGTATTATGTGTACGCCTGACTAAAGAGATGAGTTTGTAATCTACATTTAAACTGTGAAAGTGTGTCTGAGCCCCGAACATGTTTTGTTTCCTGTTAGCCCTGTTTTTGCCTAGTTTTGCCTGTCTGTCTGTTTTCCTGTTTTTGGTGTTCCTGGTTCTTGTTTTTGACCATTAAATGAATGACTGCACTTGGATCCTCACTCACCTTTGTCCAGCATCACGACACAAATAAAATAAAAATTATATTACACTAATTTCAGTCGTGAGAGTGTGTGTGTGTGCCCTGCGATGGGTTGGCACTCCGTCCAGGGTGTATCCTGCCTTGATGCCCAATGACGCCTGAGATGCACAGGCTCCCCGTGACGTAGTTCGGATAAGTGGTAGAAAATGAATGAATGAATGAATAATTTCAGTCGAAACCTAAAAGAAGTAGGGATGTGGTAGCCTAGTGGTTAAGGTGTTGGGCTACCAATCGGAAGGTTGAGAGTTCGATTCCTTCGTCCACCAAGCTGCCACTGCTGGGCCCCTGAGCAAGGCCCTTAACCCTCAATTGCTCAGTTGTATAAAAATGAGATTTAAAAAATGTAAGTCGCTCTGGATAAGGGTGTCTGCTAAATGCTGTAAATGTAAAGTTCAGCTCAACTCCGCTCCAGGTCTCTCCATCCTGATCCAGATCCACACCAGACTTTACAACTCATCTAAATTCTAACACTTGTTTTCTTTTCTTTCAATCAATTCGGTATGTCAGAAACTCCCAGCAAAGGTATTTGTGAAATTTTCTTGTTTTGTCCTTTGTCTTGTTTGTCTTCTGACTGTTTTGTTCATGATCTGGACTGTGGATGAAGGGTTGCTCATGCTCACATCTGCCTCTAAAAGAGGACGTGACCATCTATACCAGTATGCATGGAGTAGAACTCTGTCAGCATACACAACATATAAAATTATATATATATATATATATATATATATATATATATATATATATATATATATATATATATATATATATATATATGCATATTTTCTGGCTCTGTGTGACTTTATAACTGCTTTCAAGAAGCACTAGCAGTAGTAGAGGACAATCCCTGGAAAGAGCACTGAGGTCAGCCTTTGTGTCCGAGTTCCCAGGGACTTGTGTTCTGCTTTAAAAACGTTGATTGATTGAATAATCAGAGTTGATATTGATCAACATGAGCAACTGATATCACTGAATCACCCAAGGTGTTTTTTCTTTTAGTATTTTGCACTATTAGTTATTTTGTAATTGTAAATTTATTTAA
Organism: Tachysurus vachellii; assembly: GCF_030014155.1. Lineage (NCBI taxonomy): Eukaryota > Metazoa > Chordata > Actinopteri > Siluriformes > Bagridae > Tachysurus > Tachysurus vachellii. The sequence goes on along the minus strand of NC_083469.1, from coordinate 6,553,964 downwards.
TGCCTTTTGTATTCTGTTTGTTTTTCCTCTCCTTATTTTTGTCATAGGCCACTGGAGGATTCACAGAGTAAGAAGTTCACTGTATTGTGTGTAACACAGTTTCCTGTACATGTGGCGACAAAACTGACTCTTGGACAGACAAAGAGCTCCAAAGTAGGATAAAATGCCCGTTACCTTTTTCACTGGGCACCGTAGATCTCAGAGGTCAGTTGTTTTTGCCATTTGAAATGTATTAATATACTTGTTTTAACAGTTACAGTAACGATGGAGATGTCTGTGATCTGGAGCTATCTGTTCCTTCACAAACCATGTCCTTTTTAATGGTGGTGCAGACTCTCCATAATGGTTAAGGCCAGAATGGTTAAGGTGTTGGACGACTGATCAGAAGGTTGTGAGTTCAATCCCAGGTCCACCAAGCTGCCACTGCTGGGCTCCTTGAGTATGGCTATTAAACCTCAATTGCTCGGTTGAATATAAGTAAGATAAATATAGAAGTCGCTCCGGATAAGAGTGTGTGCTAAATGCTGTGAATGCAAAATTCAATCCAGCCTCAACTTACTCCTCTGTTTTCACTTAACATGGTGAAACACTGGAATTATTTAGTGTCCTTATAGATGCTTAGAAAATGAGGTGAAATTTACAACATTTAAAGATGTTTTTAATTTAGGACTTCAATGTCGAACCTTTTGAGGTCTCACTTTTTTCTGACATGTTTAAATGTAAATCATACATTCATTCGTTCATTCATTTTCTACCGCTTATCCGAACTACCTCGGGTCTCGGGGAGCCTGTGCCTGTCTCAGGCGTCATCGGGCATCAAGGCAGGATACACCCTGGACGGAGTGCCAACCCATCGCAGGGCACACACACACTCTCATTCACTCACGCACTCACACACTACGGACAATTTTCCAGAGATGCCAATCAACCTACCATGCATGTCTTTGGACCGGGGGAGGAAACCGGAGTACCCGGAGGAAACCCCTGAGGCACGGGGAGAACATGCAAACTCCACACACACAATGTGGAGGCGGGAATCGAACCCCTAACCCTGGAGGTGTGAGGCGAACGTGCTAACCACTAAGCCACCGTGCCCCCCTCAATGTAAATCAATTTTATATAAATAATTCAACTATGTGACAAAATGCAAATCTATAATAGCTGTCAAGTAAAAATGTATGGCGTTAAACACAAATTAGCATTCATGTGGCCTATGACATCTTAGCTATGACAATTAGCCAAGTTTTTTCATTAAATGTTTTTTATTTTCCTTATAAAAGAAGACGAAATACAAAAGCAAAATAGGGTAACTGTTGCAAAATACCAAAGATGTACAATGGAAACACAAAGCAGTTGAAATGCTTTAAATCCAAATAAACAACAACAAAAAAAAAATCCACAATAAAATCAGATCATCAATCAAAACTTCAACATGGATTTTTTTTTATCCCGGTGATTTCAATTTTTTTTGTGGTTCTCTTTTTCTTTTCTTTTAAAATATATGTGGGAGGACAGGAGGCTGCCTCGATGTGAAACCCGTAAACCCGAGCAGCCTCGAAATGTGCAGAGTTGTCGGTGAGCAACATAAAGCCACCAGCTACTGAGTTTTCACAGGTGAAACACTGAGACAGAAATGCAACTCCGCAGGCAGGAAATGTGTGACGTTTAAAAGTCCAAAACTGCCCTGGTTTTGACTCGGACAGTTTCAGATCTGAAACAGGCAGACTAGTGTGAAGCTACAGAGTCCTGACCGGAAGTGTATGAACTCTGCTTAGTGTTAAGAGGTGCATACATGAAGATAAAGGAATCCACACAAGCATGCAGAAGCGATACCACAACCATGTTCTGCTTTTCCTTCCACAGAAATGATGAGCCCACAGAAAGCAGCGGTGATGGGCTTTTTTTGTTTGTTTGTTTTTTTCCCAAAGAGGCAGACATTGCAAAGCTATCACAAATATTAACAAATTTCATCCTATCATAAAACATACAAAGTATCTTCTGTTAACAATATTCACTTCTATTTACACCTCATATTTACAACTCGTTCATTTATCCGCTCATTTTTCTCAGGCATCATAAATTGCTTGCTTGGTTTAAAAAAAGATAAAAATAATTAAGAAAAATTAGGAAATAAATTGGATTTGCAGAGGTAATTAATATGGTTCTGACGTTAATCTGTAAACCTGCAGCGCTCTATTGTCCCCATGGTGGTACAAAATAATTCTCGCTGAGATGTGGCAGTGCTTTCAGATTGGCAGGCTGGGGTGACACTGCCAGTAAGGGGGCGGGACTTGCGTCAATTGAAGATGACATCATTCATAACTCGAGTAGCGTGACTTGGTATTGATTGAGCATGACCTCTGTGATCTCGATGAGGAAGGCGGTATGGTTGCTGTAGTGTTCGATGATGTTGTCATCCATGTTCACAAAAATCCTGAAACAGAGAGAACATGAGCTTAATCATGAGCCATAATAAAAGATAAATCATTGAGGTATTACACTAATTAATATTATGCATAACTAGAAACAGGGTGGTTTCAGGACCTTCAAGTGGCCAAACCTAACCTAACTAAGTGACTAAATAATACAAAGAAATATGTAAACTATGTGCAAAGGGTAATTCTTTTAAAATGACCAAAATGTAAAAAAAAAGACTCCTTTTAGAAGCGACATGATATCTACAATGAAACCTCATTTTAAATTGACCTAAACGTTTTAAACGTTCTCCGTCTTAAATGAATTGAATCTGAGTTTTGATTCTGTTTAATTTGTATAACTCCTTTTAACAATACACAGCGTCATCTAAGCATGTTCACAGAAATCCAGATGTAGACTGAGATCTCTAATGATCATGAGGTGAAAGCAAGAAGAAGAAAAAAGTTTCTATAGTGTAGAATAAAGCAACAACGAGGACAGAAGAGCGTTAGTGATTACAGCTGCAGTTCTTGGGTATAAATCTACACTATCCAGGTGAGATCATGCACTTAAGCAAGAGTAATTTAAGCATAAACTTTAGGGATCAACAACAACAGTGTAAAGTGAGTCACAAGTGCAGATGGATTACGTTGTAGAAATATCATTTACACGCGATTGTATGGTTTTAAAGTAAAATGTACTCGAATGGCCCTTTAGTTTCCAGTGGCAGACTTAATATATATTTAAATACGTTCAAAACTATGGATCTAAATGTCATAAACGGTGTTGTTGATATAATAAGATTCAATTAGATTAAATTAGATTAGATTAGATTAGATTAGATTAGATTAGATTAGATTAGAGTAGATTAGATTAGAGAAACGTTTCATTGTGTACAAAATGTTTGCTACAGACTTTTCACCTAAATCATAAATCCAAGGAATGTGTGTGTGTGTGTGTGTGTGTGTGTGTGTGTGAGTGCCAGGTCTGCCAAGCCTGAGGGTACACAGGAAATAGACTGATGATGGGAGGTAGACAGAGAGAATGCCACCTAACCTGTCCTGTTTTTCCAAACGCTACCATCATCGACGTGTCTAAGGCCCAGCTAACTCCAATTTACTTCACAGCAACGAAGCCTTGGGCTAGATTACTATCACTAAAATGGATTAAACCTAGCATATAAACTGCTGCTATACGTTCACAGGGGTATGAAAACATATACCCCAGATGGTGACAGGTGACTAGAGGATCTACACCTTTGTAATTTCCCCGCACTACTGCTTCGTCTTCCTATGGTTTCCTTTTTCTACAACTTTTTTCTGGTAAAGAAGTAAAGAAAACAGCAATTATAAAATTCCTTTACTACAGAGTTCTTGCCTGCCCGGTCTGTCAGCTTAAGTTCCAGAAAGCTGACAATAAAAGACCACAAGCTCAAACTAAAATGACAACGAGAGCATTTCAATCCACCCTAGCCTTTATTTATCTCCTAGTCTACGCTGTCATTCCAGCATAAATGGCAGCCATCATCCACTGAGACCCTCCCTGTGCCAAAATGGCCGACGCCACCCTGTCAGCCTGTGTGTGATTACTGCTCCGAAACTGTCACTCACCCGCGTTTGCACTTCTTGAAGATTTTCCCGATGGTGTCTTCTTGCAGGCCGTACTTTTCTGAAATCTGAGCATGAGAAAGGAGAAACAAGATGCGTTTCATTTCAAGGATCTTGTGGCATGTACAGTGAGATCTTCAGATGTATGAGAAAAGGATAGAAGGAAGAGAAGTAGAGCAGGAAGAAAGAGTAAGAGAAGATAAGTAAGCAGAACGTACCGCCTGTCTGAGTCCTCTCAGGGTGGGCGAGTTCAACATGAGGGCATCGAACACTTCTTCTGATTCTTGCCGTACGTACAGGAGGACTATAACAACAACAAAAATAATAAACAAATGAATAAATAAATAAATAATTGATGTATTGTTGTGGATACTGTTGTCGTGATCATGCTCTTTGTCTGTGGACTACTGATGTTGGAATTGTTACCAAGACTACAAGTTCAAACCTCCAAGTAAACAACATGTAGATCATCATCAGTTACATTTTGTCTCGGATTTGTTTGCAGCAAACAAAGAAATGTGTAGTTGTGGTTTTGTGGTAGTTATGTGGTGTTTTTTTTGTGACCCAGGATTGTTTATGTATAATCTGTGGTGGGATGGAGAGATTCTCTGCTTTATGCTATGTTGAGGTTTGACTTTATATTGTGTGTTTAGTTCTGTGTTTGTGTGTGATGTGGTTTTGTAGTTTTTATGTTGTGTTTGTGCGATGTAGGATGTTGTAGTTTTTGGTGTTCATTGTAGTGTTTATGTGCTATTTAAATGTTGTGGTATAGTTTTTGGTGTTCATGTAGTGTTTATGTGTTATTTAAATGTTGTGGTATAGTTTTTGGTGTTCATGTAGTGTTTGTGTGTTATTTAAATGTTGTGGTATAGTTTTTGGTGTTCATGTAGTGTTTATGTGTTATTTAAATGTTGTGGTATAGTTTTTGGTGTTAATGTAGTGTTTATGTGTTATTTAAATGTTGTGGTATAGTTTTTGGTGTTCATGTAGTGTTTGTGTTATTTAACTGTTGTGGTATAGTTTTTGGTGTTCATGTAGTGTTTGTGTGTTATTTAAATGTTGTGGTATAGTTTTTGGTGTTCATGTAGTGTTTGTGTTATTTAAATGTTGTGGTATAGTTTTTGGTGTTTGTGTGTTATATTTATGTTGTGGTATAGTTTGTTGTGTTTATGCAGTGGTACTGTGTGATGTATGGTGTTGTAGTGTGGTTTTGTAGTGTTTATGTAACGTACTGTATGGTGTTGTGTTGTGTATTTGTGCTATTTATTTAATGGTAATGTGTATGTATGGTGTGTTTTTGTGTTGTTCCCATTATGTTTATGCTGCATTGTGTCTCTGTATTATTTGTTATTATGTGATCAAGATGTTTATTTGTTTCTGTGCTTTATGTTGGTGAGGTTTGATGGTGGTTGTTCTGGATGGTGGATAATTAATTAATGGTTCATTGTGATCATTTGTGTTGTGTGTGGTTTGTTTGTGACTGTGTTGCAATGTCGTACCTCTCTGCTGTTCTTCCCTGCGTGGTTGTTTGTTGGGCGGTGTGCCACACTGCTCTCCTAAATCAGAGAAACAGGCCACACGTTTCAGCGGGTTCTTGTCACTTTCCTCTGTACTCGTAGTCACCGCCTAAGAGCCAGAGATAACAGACGCTATCAGCATTAGAGTAAAAAAAAACTTTTGGCCTATTGAAAAATTTCCTGTTGTGCTCTGATAGTGTTATCATTTATCACATCTAGGTGGGTGCAACCTAGCGATGAATTAGATCACACAAACACAATCAAGCAAGTGTGTATCTAACTGCCCGATCAGCTAGTGTGTTTTCACATGCATATGATACTGGTGTGTGACATGATCCCAAATAGAGGCTATGATTGCATGACATCCAACACTGTGTGTGTGTGTGAGTGTGTGTGTGTGTAAATATTATGTACATGTGTAGGTGGCTTCATGCAAAAGATGCTGAGCTGTAAAGAAATGCACGTCTTATTTGACACACTGACTGCTACAGAGAGTGTGGGAAATGCTATGATTCAGAATGGAGTGTGTTTCTTCTCCACTGTGTAAACACACAGTCCCTTTAACATCATTTGTGTGTGTGTATGTGTGTGTGTTTGGGAATGCACGAGCCCCTGCAAGCTAATCCTCCATGCCATTCAGCATGACTGTCTCCTCATGTGAGGTGAGTTTCGTATATAGTTGTGTAATCATGCTTTCCCTTTCTCTCTATCTCTCTCTCTATCTTTCTTCCCATCACACTTTTTTCCTCACTAAATTTTTTCCCACACTTTTCCAGCCTTTCTCTTGTACTCGCTGCCCTGCGGCTGTTGGAACATGACTCGACACCGTTGTGGCTAACCGCAAATCCCGGGATTCCTGGCTATGTGTGTGTGTATGTATGTGTGTATGTGTGTATGTATGTGTGTTAAGCATACCAAACGCTGCAGGTTGCTGTAATGGGTCTCTGGAATAAACAGCACAGGCAGTGTGACATGGTCATCCAGGGCTTTAAAGTAAGTGCAGTCTTTCCCCATGGAGCTGGAAACCAGAGTTTGTTTTCCTGCAAAAAAAAAAAAAAAAAGACACATTTGCTTTTAGAAACTTTATAATTAATGACGCTAGCTCACAAATTTGTGATCCAACTTCATCAGCTAAAAAAATAGACATACCGCAATCTGAAAATAGAACATAGTCATTTAATTGAAGTGGTACTATATATAATAGTGTAATATATATTGCAGGAATGATGTCATTAACTAGGCTAAATATTCTGTATATTGGAAATGCAGAGTTAGCAAGGTGACGGTTACAGTACCACAGCTACATTTACAAAAACTTCATGCTACTAGAAATAGGTCTGGGTTTAACAATACTATCAAGCTAAAAAACCATCTCAAGTCAGTTAGTAGAGCAGGGAAAAGAGTGCAAGATTGTTAGCTTTATATCTAGCAAAGCTCAGAGCTAGCTATGTGCTAAGAAGGAACATTTGAATCACTTCAGTCTGTTTTGCAGTTTGTTTCCTGTTTAAAGCAGCTCACTATCTGGCATATCAGTAATTCTCCAGTGTGTTTTGTTGCTAGGTTTTTCCTCACTTGGGCTGTTCAGATTAACTTAAGTTATGGTTTGAGAAATGAACAGAAATCTTTAGAATAGAGAAATCTCTAATCTAAGAGGAATCATTTTCAGGTGAGTTTTCTCTACCAAACATCCATAATTCATGAATAATTTTGGGACAGTGATCTCAGACTTGTGTGATTGTATACCGTAACTAGTTAAAGGGTGGGTTGATTGACTCTTACCACCATTAGTTGAGTCAGCAACGTTCTTAGATCGCCTCCTGACCCTTTTGCGTTCTTCATCTCGCATCTTCCTCTCTGCTCCCTGTAGGAAGAGAAGTGCATCAGCTTCTTAATTTTGTGTTTGATCTCGACTGCTGAAAAACTCCAGCGCTACCGTGACACTTCATTGATTTGTGCCTCATCCAAATAAACCTATATACAATGCTAAAAAAAACAACAAAAAAAACATCCAGCACCATCTGATGGAAAAACACACTGGTTCCTCGTTCTGCAGTGATGCACTAAGCTCACCTGCTGTGGATAAACCTGTCAGACAGGTAAAGTTCTGAATGATTCCTCCTATCCTGTACTCACTACATGCTAGCTATGAAGGCAGCCAAAAGCGAAGGAACGAACAGATGAAGAAGATAACGAGAATATGAGGGTTTGGAGGCTTTATCAGATAAGAGTTGAATAAAGGGATGAATAGTCTGTTTTAACAACCAGCAGATACAAACGTGTTAATGTGCCCGAGCGGACGGAAAGACGGATTGACGAATGTGATCTTTTTCTCATATGAAAATGATCCTTCAAGTCTCAAAGTCTGTGGCAGTTAGAAACACTGAAAGATGACACCTATTTGACACCTATTTAAGACACCTATTTGCTTCGAGGACACAATCTCAAGTAATGGATAATAGCCTAGAGGGTCCGAATGCTTTAGTGCACACCTTCATCACAATGAACACACAAAGTCTCAATTCGAATGGAGTTGAAAACTCTAACTGACCTTATCACAGAAGATCTTGATCTGGCAGGCGGCTCGGTGGATGAGACGGTTGGTGCCAGAGCTGAAGTCATACGTGTCGATCTGCAGGTTTAGAGGGACGCCTTTCACCCCTTTCTGAGAGGAGAAGTCTGTACTGAGGGAATTGATGCCAATATACACCTGCGGAGAACATATAGAGAATGAACATTTAGATACATGTTAGATTTTTAACTATTAAGATGCTCTTTAAAGACAGTCCAGAAGCCTAAGTCAATAATTTGACTATTAATAAATCCAGAAACACACATAATGCTGTTAAAAAAATAAATCCAACTAAGGCTCTTATTAATGCTCAGTACAATATAGAATAGAGAGAGAGAGAGAGAGAGAGAGAGAGAGAGAGAGAGAGAGAGAGAGAGAGAGAGAGAGAGAGAGAAACAGGTTTTAAGGCGTTCATTAACTTATTAAGTAAAGTAACAGAGCTGAGCTCAGATACAAGAAACAATGAGCACCTTTAAATCATTTCTAAGCCCTGAGCGTGATCCTAACGCATGTATCATCTAACTGAACGACTCTTTAGGCAAACAAGCCATCGTCACGGATGACGATCTAGCCCTGAAATATAGCAGCAGCAGCAAATACATAGCATTTCCTTTTCATAAAAAAGGTGTGGAATAAAAATGAGAACACCGGGACATGACCAGGCAGGTTTTAACCCAAATGCAGAAATATAAAGAAAGAAAGACGGGCTTAGTATGCGAATGGTTCAGTTCTAAGCCAGGATCAGCTCGCTTTGTCTTTTTAATCCATTTTCATTAGGACGCAAATGAGCAAACAACTGATTCTTTTATTTCTTTATTTTCTACCAAGTTTATTTTCGCAGTCAGTTGTTGTGCATTTTGCTGTCTGATAAATTCAGTCGACAATTATCAGGTGTGTATATGTTGTGTTTTTTTTTCCTTTTTGATAGTCTTTTCCTCCTCCGCCTGTTCTTGGTTTCACTGTCCCGCCCTAAACTCTAAACTGCCTCAGGATATTCTTGAGATCTCTCTCTCTCTCTTTCTTTCTCTCTCTCTCTCTTCATCTCTCTCTCCATGTTGTCATGACAGGTGCCTGGGGTGGTGACATGCCATGGATTCCTCTGCCCTTGTGACACACACACACACACACACACACACACACACACACACACACACACACACACACACACACACACACACACACACACACACACACACACACACACACACACACACACACACACAAACACACACACACACACACACGATGTATCTGACAGGGTGTGTATTTTTACCTTAGCCTCTTCATTGGTGTTCCAGATGAAAGATAGTGCATTAAAAGCGACCTCTTCTATGTTACTGATGCCACTGAAGACTTCTTTGTAGTCAGCTGGAGACAGATGCATTAAAAAGATTAAATGATCACATTGTCACAAAGAAAGGATGATGCTCTAATTTCTAACACACCTTCTAAAGCTAATCAGCTAATTAACAGACTTCCTGATGTAGCTTGGGTGTGTTGAACTAGGAGAAACCCCACAATCTGTAGGACAGGTGGACAGGTGTCCAGCAAAACCAAAGCCACAACATACAACCATTTGAAGTTAAGAACCATTTGATTAAGACTGCAGACTCCTGCACTGAGCTATTGGACTTTTCAATACCATTATGTGCATATGTATGTGTTTGGTTCGCATACCAATATCAATGACCCTCTGCTTAGCGGTCGGCTGCCGCGCGTGCCAGTGATTCCAGCACTTCAGCTGCATCTCAGGATTCTTATCGTTTTCAAACACAGCCATGATCACAGTCTGAGAGAGATAGCGAAAGAGAAAGAATGATATACAGAGAAGGAACAAGAAAGGTCGATTGTTAGAAAACGTTTCTTAGAAAAACAACTTGTCATCAAGCTAATACCTTGGTTTATGTCTTATTCTTATATTAATTGAGCGAGCGTACGTATACGCTTGCATGAAAACAGGTTGCTATGCCTCTCCCTCTCCATCTCTAAGTGTTTACTCACTTGGAGTTTTGGCCTAAAGGCTACAAGACAGGATTTGCGCGCATGGGCGTGCTCTGGAAATGTATTGCCGAAAATATTTTCATAACATTATTGCAGCTGATCGTCATCTGATCGAAACAAAAACGATAAAGTGTTCATCCATAATCACTGGGAATTGTCATGGCTGGATGTGGTGACAGTATGACAGTTTGTAACATTATCTTCAGGTAAACTGTGAGATTAAACTACGCACTGAGCTGAATGTTTGCGCCAAGTGTGTACCTTGAGTCATCAATAGTGAAGCTCTGATCAGCCCTGTAATTAGCTACAGATTTGCCCGGAGGTCTTGAAGCACGCAAAGCTTTCCACTTTAGCATTTTAGAGTTCTATGGATTGGGACTTGCATTTTCATTACAGTCTATTACCATCTAATAACCTACAAAAGTCCAACATTTAAGTGTTTTTTAGGAAATTCCCTACATGAACTTTGGAGAACGGTCTACCACCTTCCCAACAAATCCAACACTTTGCTGGTGTTTAGGCTCAAACATTTTTAACTGGCTTAACTCACCTTTACTTTGCTACAAGGTATCCCAGCACTGCTGTCCACACCTTGCAGGGTGATGGGGTAAAACTGGCCCTTGTTCAGGTACACCATAGGAATCTCAGTGTTCTTGTTTTGGGAGGCTTGTGCTGCTCCGAGAATAAACTGAAAATCATTCCTGCTAACAAAAACAAAGCAAAAACCAAATGAAAAACAAACATACAAAAAATATATACGTATATATATACATATATATATATATATATATATATATATATATATATATATATAATCAATAGTCTAGTCTTTTGCCCAGGGCAATGTGTAATTATTAGCAATCTTGATGATTGGCAGGTTGAAGTGTTATTATATGCTATAGTTGCATGGCTCACCTATACCTCTCAGGAGGAGAGTTTGAGTATGAGCTGGAGTAATCAGGACTTGGGTGGCCCACAAACTCAGTGCCGTAGCCTGGAGGCTGTGTGGGTGAAGAAGAAAAAAGGCAGAGCGTTCGACATTAGCTTGCGTCATGTACTGATCATTTCATGAGTCACAGCATTGTTTTGGATATTTAAAACCATTAGTTGCATAGCAATAAATAAATCAATAATAATAATTCAATTTTCCTCTGCTTAGGTAAGTTCTGAATACTAAGATTTTTTTGTGAGACTCACTTCAGTGCTGTCACTTGGGTAGGAGATATCCGAAGGCCACATTTTATGTGTGTTGAGCATAAGAGAATCAAATATGTTGTTGATGGCTTGCTTTTCATAGCTGTCGCCCGCGACGGCCTGGATGTAGTTGTTGTTGTTGTTGTTGTTGCTTGGAGAAATTTGCTTCACGATTTGTGACTGAGTGGTGGAAATGTTCCCGGATACCATCTTCAAGAGGTGAGAGTTTTGTAACTGTGTCAGCTCAGGAGAAGAACCGTTGGGTGTCCTGAAAGATAATTGAACATAACTGTGTTCACTGTGGAAGCAAACTAGGCCTATGTTTAATATTTAAAGTCTAGAGTTAAGTGAAAGTGGCTAGGTGGCTTGTCAATTCTGTTAACTCTAGAACAAATAAAGCACTCAAAGTCCTTTTACTAGTTGCAGCGATTGGAGAACTTGTTAAAGTCAAACAAACAGCACTCAATCTCGACATTGTTTGAGGAGAGCTGGGTGGGAGCTGTTTGCCTCATAATCCACATCTCTAACTCTGTTTGTCTTTCTCGTCATTGCCTCAGCTCAAGGGGAAAAAAATATTCCTGATCAGCCGCACAAAAGACCAGTGACTCAGCTGTCTCTGGGGTGGGATGGAGAAGAGGATTAGAATCTCAAACTGCTCTGACCTCAGCTAAGCTTGAGCTAATCTCGCTAGCCCTCGTTTTGTACACTGGAGGAGTGGCGGGAGGCGAAGAAATAAAACCTGTGAGAAACACCTACGTTAAGTTTCATACACCTGTCACTCTTGTCTCTCTTGACAATTGGACAGGCACACCTCTATCCTTTCCACTCTTGCCTGTCAGCGTCTGTTTGGGGTTTGTCTTTTATCTCGGCAGGATGTGAAATGAATTGGGCATGTATGGTGTAAGACTCTGGAGATTACTGACTGTCCTGGTACAGAAGTAAGATCTAGTTTGAGTTTTTTTCTTACCTGTCCATCGGTTTATATGGACCGCCAACATGTGAACAGGTTGTCATCTTCTGCTCTTTTGGAGTCTGTAAAGAAAAATAAATGAATGAATGAATTCACATGTCAATTGTTTAGAATTTTCAGAAATCCTAGAATGTTCTGGGTTTTTTTTTTTTTTTTTTTTTTTTTTTTACCTTGCAAATATCACTGAAGATGGCGATACTGTTGATATCATCATCAGGGATCCTGGATTTTGTTTTGCTGCTATCGATGTCTATGTAGTTCCAGGACTCCATTAGATAGTTATCAGTGTAGCATGGGTAATTAAAGCTCTCGTTCTGCAAAATCATCAGAGCCCTAGAGCAAGATGGGACGGAGAGAGGGAACTTGGTTTAAAGAAATGCAACAGTTCAGGAAGTTTCCGAATACATAGTCATTGACACACACACACACACACACATATATGTAAAGCAAGAAATCTAGACAAAATAAAGGATGCAGCATTTACAACATGCAGCGACATCAGAAATCCTCATAAACATATCTTTTTTGAAATGTGTTTCTAAGATGATCTTAAACAACTCATTTAAATCCCCTACACGTTTGCTGTGCAGATGTTCTTAGCACTTGAAGGAAAAACCTCATGCAAATATAACGTATGCCTGAAGACCACAAACAAAATCTAGACATTAGAGAAGGATCACTTATCTCTTCACACAGGGAAAAGTGGTATTCATTTTTGTGTCCCCTGTCCTCTATCCCCTGGATTAGCAGCTAGCAAGCAAACAGTTAGTTTGCTCACGAGCACCTGAGCTCATGACAGAGCTCTGTTTGACCAGGTGAGAGGTCTTGTTTAGCAAATGAACACATTTCCTGTTGATCGTTCTCTTCCATAAAGCTTGTTTTACTTTAAAAATGAAGGAATCGGGTTCTGAAATAGACTTTAGGCCTCTAAAACACTGCTCTGTCACAGACACATGAATGATATGAAGCTCACATGGTGCTTGTTTGGTGCTGTTATTATGGCATGCTACAGTTGGATGCAATGTGGCATGCACTTTCAATGCCCTGATTTAGTTTCTGAGTGACAATAAGAAGGTGAAAAATTGCTTTTGTGATTCAGAGCCCCTAGGACAGCAGAAAATCAGACACACACACACACACACACACACACACACACACACAAATACTATGATTATTTTCTTTTACACAGCACTGTGTGTGTGTGTTGGTTGTGGTGTCAGCTATCTGTACAAACAATCTCTATGTACTATTTCTGATGAGGGTCTAGTTGCCCAGTGGCAGAAGAGAGATGGGGTGTCAGAGCTGCAAGCGACGAAACTGACACCTTGAGAGTGCGAGAGGAATAATGACATACGGAAACTTAAAAATGTAGGTATTTTCCGGAAAGGAAAGAAAACCGTCAACTGTTTTTTTTTTTTTCTTTTTTGTTTTTGTTATTGTTTTTTTTCCCACTCTTAAGTCTAACCTCTGTAAACATCTGTGTCAGTCAGAGTTCTTTGTATTACAAATTGTGAAAGAGCAAACCTTTTAACCTGGTTGATAAACAAAACATCTTGAGATAACGTGTGTAAATCAAAAAGAACATCACTTACTCAATCTCCTTTGTCATGTCGTTCCTCAGAGGCAGCAGAAATAAATCCTCAGTCTAAGCTGTCCTCTCTGGTACGGTGTGTGTTTCCGTTTTGATATATAACGGTTAGAGAAAGAGAGAGAGAGTTGTTATATCTGTGAACCTCCTTGAGTGAAGCGGTTTTGATTTGGGCCTGCCACTGCCGGCACATTTATCTGTCCCAACAGGTAGCTTTCACACACTTGTACCTGATTGGCTGAAGGTGCTGAGGCAGGTGTGTGATGGGACAGGTGTATGTCCTTAACTCTTACTGTGCTGGAGAGAAACTTAGGCAGGTGTGTGAATGGGACTCATTAACACATGGAATAAAAGGCTGAGCTTTATCCCAGGCAGGCGTGAAAAAGAGTCAGAAACCAAAGGCTGAGCTCAGGGAAAACCCTTTTTTTATGCTAATGTCGATGTGTCTCACATGCATGCGTGTTTCTCTCAGGCTCAAACACAGGATTATGTAATAAATAAAGCTTTTGTTTCTCTACAAGGTTTTGCTCACTATAGTGAAAAGGTTTTAGGTTCGATGATAATGATGTTGGGTGAAACTTTTGGCCAAAACTTCAGCCTGGATTCTGTATCAGTGTACAATTTCCTGCAGAAAAAGGAATAAAGAAATAAAAGAAAAAAATAGAGAAAAATCTGTGCTGTAAATGAAAGGAACCTACATTTTATATTAGAAATAGGATTATTTTAAAATAGGAATGAAACTTGAAAACATGAAATGAAGTCAGTGTGCATGCAAAAGACTGCTCACGAGTAGGATTATGTGACAGTTTTGAACTTATAGGGACGTATAAAAAAAATACAAGGAGAGGATTTTTTTTATTTCTGAAGTTAAGATTGGGGTAAAATAATTTGCAGCATTAATAATTATGCCAGTAGTATGTCCTCTCAACGATAGGAATATCTGACAGGTTGACATTAAGTTAGTTCCCAGAAAGAAAACTATTAATTAATTAATTTGTTTGTTTGTTTAATTCCTAAAAAAACTCAGCTAAAAGAGAAAAAATGGTTAATAGGGTTTTAGTGAGATTAAGTATAGTGTTAATTTCTTATATCAAGCTATGTCAGCGGAAGGTCCTTGCAATGGATGTGTGTGTGTGTGTGTGTGTGAGAGAGAGAGAGAGAGAGAGAGAGAGGGGTGCAAACAACTGCTTAGTCTACGTGGTTATGCAAATGATTTACATATAAACCCCAATTTTTTATATATCTGTTTGTCTGGCATTAAAATAAAACACACACATCACACATTTTTTAGAGTCAAATGATTTATTCTGTTTGTTTTCCATATATGAAGGGAAAAAACATATTTTTTCAGTTCATGGAATCACCAATTAAAATGCCTGAAATGTTCATGTGCACTTTTTCCCCTTGGCCATTTCAAATGATCCTTTGAAGACTCGCTAACTGCCCCTCAGGCTGCATCTAGCACACACGCACACACACACACACACACACACACACACACACACATACACACACACACACACATACACGCACGCACATACACACACACACACACACATACACACACACTTACCCATGTGCACTCACACACACTCACGCACACACAAAGCAATTACTTGAGAAATTAGTGCAATAAAACTTTGCTCATCCCTGCATTCTCAAGCACCTGCATGAAATAGAACCTTTTAATTTCTAGTGAATTTCCCTCACATTACAGATTTCATTTCTTTCACTAGGTTATCTGAGTAAACCATGCCGGTCACTGCACCCTATAATTTGCACGGTAATAATAAGGGAAATGAATGTAGTGCTTATCCAAATCCCAGAGCGTGTGCCACATGGATACACAAAAGAGAATGTAATATGGTGTAATAGTATGTCCATCCTGCAAAAAAAAAAGCTGCACATCTCACACAGATCTACAGTGTGATGTCCGAGAGCACAGTTCTGCCACACACTGCCTGAAGGTAGCGCATGCAAATGATCTTCAGTCTATACACACCTTTACAAGTGGATGAGGAGACTCATGTGTTGTGTGTGTGTTTGTGTGTCACTTGTGATTATGTGTGACTTATCGCGTGGCAGTGGAGGAATGTGCAGGCTGAGCAACCTGCCTTTACACTCCCACACATCTATAAACACACAAACGTACAAGCATCTTGGCATAAAATCAAATGTCCCATGCCCCGCCTGCGCCGCACGGAGCCCTCAGGGTACGTAACCAAAATGAAATAGAGCTGGAAATAAAGGCAGAAATGAAGGACTGAGATTTTAATCTAGCATTAATGAAGCTACATATTATACGGTTTAGTATAATATATTATATTAGATTCATCGTTCTGCTTCATCGTTCTGCTTCATCAGCATCCATATATATATATATATATTAGCTTTTTTAATCTACTTTTCTTCCTCCTTCTGTTTCCCAAGGACAAATAAATAATTTCTGTCCAGAAAGCGTGAGTGGGAAATGTGACGTTTGAGAAACTAATAAGTCTGAATTTAAATCTGAATGAGTGTGTGAGAGTGTGAGTGTCTGATCTGGCAGTAGGTGTTAACAGCCGCGAGTGTGAAAAGAGAAATGCTCCCAGTCCCACCTAGAAACCACCAGCAAAACCAAGTGCGCCTTGTCAAACCGTATATAACTGATTTTTAGATCAGAACAGAAATCTGATACATCATAAAGCCGCTGTCTTACTTCACAATCGTACACAACGGAAATATGTTGAGATAGAATGCAAAACTGCATGAAATGATAAAAATGAAACTTTTCTAGTTTATAACTCAATATAACGGTTAAAATAAATTCCACAGAAAAACTGATACACCGTTAATAGTAAAAGATTTATTGTTATATAATTATAGATTTCTGAGTAAAGTCTTTAATAAGAAATTACTACAATAAAATATAGTGAATATTATATATTTTCTAATATAGACCTACATGTTATTGCTTTCACTATGAATGGATATGTATATGTATATGTATATGTTCTCATATAGGACAATATTATGTAATGAAAGTATTATAATGCATCTAATAATGAATGATCATTTTACTCTATGCATACTATACTATACTATACTATACTATACTATACTATACTATACTATGCAGAATATAACTGAACTGAAAGGACAAAGGTCTTTTTTAAGGGCACAGATTGGAAGTGCTGGGATTTGACCCATGTTGCAAGTAAATTGCTGTAAGACTAATATTCTTTACAGTGTACACTTTACACAACACTTTACACTATATGAAACTACTCTATCCTGTATTACAATATTATATCACCCCATGTAATGCCATGCCATACTCTACTATACTATATAACATCTTACTTTACAATACTATCCTACATTATAATATGCCATCTAATAATATACTGCGCCATATAATACAGTACTATGATATCCAATACTATCCTATCTTATGCTACCATACTGCAATACAAAGCTATACTATACTATACTATACTATACTATACTGTACTGTACTGTACTGTATTATTCTGTACTATGACATCCAATACTATACAGTACTGTATTGTACTGTATTATACTATACTGTACTGTACTGTATTGTACTGTATTATTCTGTACTATGACATCCGATATTATCTTATCTTTTCTACCATACTGCAATAGAAAGCCCTATACTGTACTGTACTATACTATACTGTACTGTGCTGTACTATGCTATACTATACTGTACTGTACTATGCTATGCTATACTATACTATACTATACTATGCTATACTATACTATACTATACTGTACTGCGCTGTACTATGCTATACTATACTGTACTGTACTATACTATGCTATACTATACTATACTGTACTATACTATGCTATACTATACTGTACTATACTATACTGTTCTATACTACACTGTACTGTACTGTACTATACTATACTATACTATACTATACTATACTATACTATACTATACTATACTATACTATACTATACTGTATTAAACCACTGCACTATATTACACTGTAGATTATATGGCTGATATATTTGTCCATATAAACCATCTTATACAAGTATTCAAAAGACAGTTCTAAACAAATTCTGTAAAGGGAAGATATCCTCGAAAATACTACAAAATGTTTTAATATCAAATACATTTCTATAATAGCAGTAAGCAGTTAAACAGCCAACAAAAATGCATAGATTCTCTGAGGTATGCCGTGTTTCTCTAGTTTGATTCAGGCTTATTGGTGAACATGCTACACACCTACACAACTGTATCTGCAAGTCAAATCCTGGTCAACACTTATGATGTTTATCCCCAGATACATGATCTATTATTGGTGCATTGGTATTTTGTAGAGGAATGCAAGACCAAAAAATAAAATAAATAAATAAATAAATCAATAAATAGATATATAAGAACACAAAAAGACCACTGCATATGTATGTATATATATATTTATTTTATTAAATTATATGCAGTGGTCTTTTTGTGTTCTTACATTGTTGTTTGTGTGTGTGTGGTGTGTTAAACATCTCTCTCAACAGCTCATTTGTTCTTGCTCTTTGCCCCAGCTTCTTTCATTTTCTCTTTCTTGCTTTCTCTCTTCTTCTTCCAGGAACTGAAGCCCTCCGCCTTGCATAATGTCACAGTAAAAAAATGCAAAGACAAAACCTACCAGACTTTACAGCTTTAAAAAAAACATCTCACAATGATATGTCACATAATGTGGTTGTCTGAAATAACTTCATTTCACATGTCTATTTTATATTTCTCTTTCATAAGAGTTATGAAAAGAAAAAAAGAAATATTAAAAAAAAAATTAATATATATATATAAATACATTTGCATTAATGTATAGCAAATAAGGAAGGAGAAGTTATCCACAACAATAGCTCCTTGTGTGTGCCGTTGCGTATGTGTGTACGATGGTTCATACACACCAACCTGTGCACCTGTTCGCTAAAGCCACAGGATTAGAGCTGAATATAAGCACACTTAAGGAGCGTCTGACCTCCCACACATACAAACACACACACAGAGAAAGTTATAGGGTCATGAAACATACGCCCTTTGACCTTTTAATTGTATAGCCACTAAGTCTTGCATTGAAAGTACTTTATTCAGATAACAATATCAAGTCAACGGCCAAAAACTGGGTTTATATAAAAGATTAATCGAGGAGAGGAGAGGAGAGGAGACGAGACGAGAGGAAAGGAGAGGAGAAAAGAGAAGAGAAGAGTGGGGAGGAAAAAAGAGGAGAAAAGGGGAGTGTTGCATAAGAGGACAGGAGAGGACAGACAAGGGCACGGTTAAGTGATAGCAGTGGACCTTGAGTGCTGCTCAGCAGATTAGTGAGAGATAATCACACTAAACATACCCACACACCCACACACCCACCCACCCACTCACACACACACACACACACACCCACCCACTCACACACACACACACACATACACACGCACGCATGCATGCATGTGCACACACACACACTAGACCTTCAAACTCAACTAACAGAAACAAAAGCCAGAAA
Source organism: Tachysurus vachellii (assembly GCF_030014155.1). Taxonomy (NCBI): domain Eukaryota; kingdom Metazoa; phylum Chordata; class Actinopteri; order Siluriformes; family Bagridae; genus Tachysurus; species Tachysurus vachellii. Next base: position 6,534,584 of record NC_083469.1, on the reverse strand, counting down.
ACAAGTAGGAAAACCTGAAACTAATGCCAACAATCAGAGTTCCTTCTCTCTTTCGGGAATCATTTTCTAAAACGCTTCATACGTGGTGTGTGTTTTCTCTGTATTCCCTCCACATCCCCAGTGTTCCCAGGATAAGCTCCATATGAACCGTGAGCTTGACCAGGATAAAACTCTTACCGTGGGTAGAAGATTTTATGTATAAATTTGCAATAATCTACACACGACAGCTGTAGCCATGTTAGACTCTCATCTCTTAAAAATTGTAACATTAGAGTCAACTTTATGCTCCTAACAAGTTCCAACATCAAGGCAGGATACACCCTGGGCATCAAGGCAGGATACACCCTGGACAGAGTGCCAACCCATCACAGGGCACACACACACAGTCATTCACTCACGCAGTCACACACTAGGGACAATTTTCCAGAGATGCCAATCAACCTACCATGCATGTCTTTGGACCGGGGGAGGAAACCGGAGTACCCGGAGGAAACCCCTGAGGCACGGGGAGAACATGCAAACTCCACACACACAAGGCGGGAGGTGGAGGCGGGAATCGAACCCCGACCCTGGAGGTGTGAGGTGAACGTGCTAACCACTAAGCCACCGTGCCTTGTCAGGATCAATTAAAATTAAAATTAAAACAATGAAACTAACAGATAAGCGTATAGCTCTTCACTCTGTTTTACAGATTTGTTAGAATCCTATATTTTTTGCACAATGTATTATATAGAGTATGCACACTGGCTAGTGCTATTTTGTATTTTGTGTATTTGTCCTGTAGTGTTTTGGATTGTCTGTTTGCACTTGGTTGCAAAGATGCACTTTATGTGGCTTGGACAACTTACTTTAAGTCCTTTGTTTTATGTAGCTCATTTTATGTCATTCTTTTTACTGCGTCAGCTATATATGGTAGAAATGACAATAAAAACATCTTGACCTGACTTTTTAAGATAAACAGATTTACAAATTTACAAACTCTCTTAGGTTTAGCATATCTTGGAGAGCAATAGTACACAATGGGCAGTCATATTATTATTATTTGATGTTAAAAAAAAAGAAACCATCTCCAGTCCCAGTGTGACCTCTTAGGTGAGTGAGAGTCTCTTTGTTTAATGAAGGTCAAATTAATTTAGGCAGAATGACTTAAAGTACACAATAGCATTATCTGAACATTTCAAGTTTACATGTTTCCAAGACATTTTTGTAAATTTGTGTAAGCATTCCTTTAACGCATCTTCAAAACAGGTAGACGCTGTTTATTGCTTCAGATTCAGCTCAGGGAGAGATATTGAGCCATCGAGACTTGAAGACAAAAGAGATGGCAAGTCGGAGCCCTGTGATGAGTTCACTGATGGAGACAGATGATAAAATCTCCATTATTCACACACACACACACACACACACACACACACACACACACACACACACACACACACACACACACACACGCACACGTCCTACAGTGTAGTGTGTCATGTGTAGCTGTAATTTCCTTCCTTGTTTCTGATCGGTTTGACTTTAAATGGATTCTGCCTCAGTTATGAGTCACTTTGGATAAGATTGACTGCCAAATGAAAAATAAATGCATTAAAAAGGTCAAATAAAGGGTACAGCATATGTACACTCACTAGCCACTTCATTAGGAAAAACCTGTGCTCTTTATAGAATTATCCAATCCCCTGATCGTGCAGCCGCAGCAGCACAGAGCATAAATTTAATTCAGTTCAATTAAATTCTGTTCAATTTAATATGTATAACGCTTTTAACAATAGACATTGTCTCAAATCAGCTTTACAGAACATATAAAATATGGTACAAAAATATGTATTTATCCCTAATGAACATGCCTGAGGTGACTGATGTTACTGTGGTGAGGAAAAACTCCCTTAGATGGAAGATGAAGAAACCTTGAGAGGAACCAGACTCAAAAGGTAACCTTATCCTCATTTGGGTGACACTGGAGGGTGTGATTATAAACTGTTATAAACACCAGAGAGTGTTATTATGAATAATGTTGTTTCTATAGTCAGATACAGTCTGAGAATTGTGTATTGATAAGGAGGTTGTTGTCCTCAGGGACCACATGTAAAAAGCATGCAGATGCAGTTCAGGACCTTTAGTTAATATTTTTAACAAACTCTCAGTGATCCTAAAGGTGGGATGATTGTTAGTGCCAGGAAGAGTGGTGGAAAAAAGAAAAAAGCATCCAGGGAGCAGATTTTATGGTAGAAAAACCACTGTTGATAAAACAGGCAACTGGAGAATGAGCAGAGGTGACAGGATGGTGATGGTAACTCAAATAAGCACTATTTACCTCATTGGTGAAAAAATAGCATTGGTGCTCTTCACTTGTATCTGCAGGACTTTATGCATTGTGTTAATTCTGTATGATCGGATGAATGAGCCGGTGTTCCTTTTAAAGTGGCTGGTGAGTGTAAATGCAGCCTGATGCAAAGTGTTACACCACAGCAATTTTCCAGTATTTTTTCCTACTATATTAATGAACATCACCTGGTACTATCCATTTATACTTACATTTAATCATCTGAGAGACAGAGATTTATAGCAGCTGCTCTAAACAGCCAATCAATCACCAGCCTCTCTTTTATTCTCTTTCTTGATTTTTTTTCTCCCATTCCTAGAAAAAAATGTTCTAACACTGGAGACTCCTTCCCTGAATGCTACAAGAAACTTCATCACATTAACGATCGCTCATTTATTTGAATCAGTTTGCTATTTGCTATTTTGGTCTGCTATACTCTCACTCATTCATTCATTTTCTACCGCTTATCCGAACTACCTCGGGTCACGGGGAGCCTGTGCCTATCTCAGGCGTCATCGGGCATCAAGGCAGGATACACCCTGGACGGAGTGCCAACCCATCACAGGGCACACACACACACACTCTCATTCACTCACACAATCACACACTACGGACAATTTCCCAGAGATGCCAATCAACCTACCATGCATGTCTTTGGACCGGGGGGAGGAAACCGGAGTACCCGGAGGAAACCCCCGAGGCACGGGGAGAACATGCAAACTCCACACACACAAGGAGGAATCGAAGAAGGAAGCGGGAATCGAACCCCCAACCCTGGAGGTGTGAGGCGAACATGCTAACCACTAAGCCACCGTGCCCCCCTTGGTCTGCTATACAAATATCTAAAAATTAGATGTTTCTAAAGAAACAATTACTTATAAAGCAGAACTGTTGCTATGGTCGCTGTTATAGGAAATCAATAAATATATTCGGACCCATCAACAAATAATATAATTAGTATTTAACAATAACGGAAGTCAATAGTTATTTGTCGAACTCTTAAATGACTATTTATTATTATAATATAATATAATATAATATAATATAATATAATTAATATTATTATTTACGTATGAGGGTTTTCCAAAAGTCATCAAATTGCACTAAATATTTCACAATATCACGTTTAGAGGAAGCACAACACTGAAAAGAAAACCCCACCTCTCGAGAGGCACAAACCAAAGCCACAAGTTTGTACAAGCTTTTGTAAAAGAATATAATTACTGTTACACAATATAATAAATGGTTTCTATCCTGTTTTCACCTGGTTGATATTATCCTATAACAGTAATAACATCCGAAGTGTTTTATTCCTTCTATATCACAGTAACTCGTCAGTGATTATATTAACATTTTTAATTTATTAAACAATGACAAGTCATGCTTTCTGTTCATGTACAGTATTTGTGGAGGATTCACAAAACTGTTATTGCCAGATTTTTTTTCCACACCTCCAGACACACAGACACAGACACACTCCCACACACACACACACACACACACACTGAAAGTGTAAGGAGCCCCCTATAATGTGAGTGTAAAGGGAGGTAAAGGTGCCACCCTAAACGGCTTCTATTGTGTTACACCTAATTCGAGTTTCATGTACACACACACACAAACACACACACACACACACACACACACACACACACACACACACATACACACACACACACTTCTAGTTTCATTTCGACTTTGGTTCCCCCAGGCTCTGTTGTAATTGGACAAACTAAAAAAGACTGCAGAAGCAATAGATACACCTTCAGGTGAAAAGTTAGATATCTTACTACTACAGCCCCCCCTTAGCACCTTCAAAACACACACACACGCAAAAAATGAATGTGCAATGCCAAAAAGTTTCTCATAAGTTTTATATGATTAACTGGTTCATCCAGAATGTCTGTGGTAATAATTCACAGAAAAATGCTTTAAAGCTACAATGTGAGGACAGGTGCAGATTGAACTCAAAGCTTAAATAAATAAGAGCTTTAAATTAAATGACAGACTCTGTAACTTTCTCGAAACATTGCTACAGTTGTTAGCTTACCAGTGACAGAAGAATAAAATATCTCAGATGATAATAAATGTGTGAACCTGATCTCTACCAGCCTCCGTCTCTTTAGTTTTTCTCCTTATAAAAAGGTTATGTTTCATATCTGACCTATGATTCTTGGCCGGCTTGAATTAGCATGAATGGAAAAGACCACGCAAATGCTAAAAAGAAATAGCTACTGGTTCATTTCACTTTGCAGCAGTTTTTCTTCACCTGTTGTCAGGAGGTTTCTTATTTGTACAACGGCTAGAGATACGTGAAGGTGGCTGTAAACACCTCCCGAAAACACCTCCCGAAAACACCTTACTGCTTACTTGAATGAAGCTGAACACACTTCGATCTAGTGATTGAAAGAAAGACAGACAGAGAGAGAGAGAGAGAGAGAGAGATTCATCATTCCCACCCTGACACAGAAATAATAATCATTTATCACACATATTCATTTTAGCACTGATTTGGTGCCCCTGATGTCCCTGTATACTCCATCTGGTTTTCTTTCTTTTCCTCCACTTTCCTTATATGGTTAATGTTTCCTGTTTCCCTTTACCTCTATCAGTAGGCGTTAACAGCTTTCACCCTTTGCACGTTTTTGGCATTGTTTCAAAAACACTAAAAGGACCAAAAGAAAGCACAGTATTGATTTTTATTACTATATTATTTATTTCTGTTTTTTTTTTTACTTTTGTGCAGGCATGTATGCAAGTCCTGAGATGCCCTGAATTATTATATTATTTTTCTTTCTTGTTTGCTCGTTATCACGTCTTAATTTTCTCGTGATCTCGACATCCTTATGTCATAGATAGTTAGGGCCTGGCACTCCGTAATGTTGCGTCCCTCTTTTTTCCACCACACCTGATGGATTAGACTTAATTGTTCCTCTCTGACCACTGATCTGGAAGAGGGCGGATAGCTGTTTCTTAGTGGGTTCTGATGAGCTGACTGCTTGGTAGATGTTGAATGATAGCAGAGATCTCATCTGTAATTGAGAAAAGAAACTGTCTAAGTCTAAATTCACAGACCATGAAGATTCAAAGTTCCAGTGTTTCTGGGGACATAGTAATAGAGTTCATAAAAAATAAAAATAAAAAAGAGACAGAGTGAGCAAGAAAGAAGTAAGCCACACCTACTTCCGATTCCAGATACAGTATGAATACTTGGAGCTTTAATTAGATACAGATATAGATATGAGTAGTGGCATTGTGTTACACCTCTAATGTACAGTGTGTAACAGTGTCTAGTTTTGCATTACTGAATAATGGATTAACCTGCTTAGTTCTTTCTAAAGAGCAAACTGACTCCAAATATCATATTGCACCAAATAAATGCTTCTTTAATTTCATCCGTGACCCACACTTCACTCCCACAACCATACGTTTAACACATCTCAGCAAAGGTATTACACAAGAGGGGAAAGTCAGAACTGCATTGCTTGTAATCACACACAGGCACATAAATCAGAAACACTGCTTACACACACATTTAGACACATAGACACGTAAGCATGTGCATACCCCCCGTCCCACCACACACACACTCACACACACACTCACACACAAGTTACATTTGGCTCCTATTTCCTTGCATAGTGTCTTCTTTTTTTTTGTTTTGTTTTGTTTTTAAGCTGATATACAGATAAGCAGACTCTTACACAGTGAGACTGGTGTGTAATGTCACACTGACAGTTTCCTGGATGTCAGGTGAATGACTCTACAGGGTTTTAGCACAAAATCAGCAATCCTGATCATAGGGGCAAAAACCGTCACACGTTCTCAAAGTGTGTGTGTGTAAGTATGTTTGTGTGTGTGTGTGTGTGTGTGTGTGTATGTGTGTGTGTGTTGAAAACACACTTCAAAAAGCAAACTAAAATCAAAACTTTTCTCCTGACTTTGGTCATTGGACATATTAAGCAACATTCATCACTTACAAACACTTTTCTACGCTTTCGAAACACATTCTGCCTTCTGGTACTCGACCCAATCAAATCTTGATGAAACTGGAGTTTAACAATACAATGCTTGTACTCTATGAAAGAAACTATTATACATTATGGAATTATGGGTATGTGTGAAGTTTACCAAAGTGGATTATGGGAAGGAGGCAAGCTGGCAGAGGGAGTGTGAGGATCTGGGCAATATCCCTCTAGGAAAACTTGTCTTGAGATTCATGTGGATGTTATTTAGACTCTCGTATCACCTACCTAAACATTGCTGCAGACCAAATCTACACCTTCATGGCAGCTAATGGCATTGTTTTTATATTTTAGCAAGATAATGCTCTCTGCCACAATACACAGATTGTTCAGGAATGGTTTTGATGCACATGAAGAGTTCAAGGTGTTGTAATGACCTCCAGATTCCCCAGATCTCCGACCGTGAAAGTCTGAAGATCCATGGAGGCTACAACTCGCAGCACTTAAAGGACCTTCTGCTAACATCTTGCTGTCGGATACCACAGCACACCTTCAAAGGTCTGGTGAGCTTAGGCCTCGATGTCTCAGAACTGGTGGTAGGCAGGTGGCCTATATAGGCATATGTATATGGTGTGTGTAGATGAAATGAGAAGTACTATGTGTATGTGTGTGTGAGAGAGAAAGAGATTGACTGTGAGAGAGAGAGATACAGGGTGTCACAGAGAGAGTGGTGTTTAATCCCAAAGCCTGGCCTATGGCTTTCTCTTGGGCAGATGGCTGCCAGTGAGGCTTGAGCGTGTGAAAGAATCCCTCATTACTCTCATTTATCATTTTTTTCTTTCCCGTGGATGATAGGCATCTGACTATTTATTTGAAGCTTTTTCTTCTCTCACCTCGCCTCTCTCCTCCTCTTTTCTGGATGATTTGGGATGTTCCCGTGGGATAGTGGGGGTGCACACTTTTCCAGGATGTATTACAACATCGAGAGTAAAGTGAACATGCCCAGACCACCTCAACACACACAAACACACTCGAGCTCACACAAACACACAGACACTTGAACACACTTCTTAAATAATCAAAATGCTCTATTTAATTCCTGACATTCAAACGGTGTTAGTCAGTTTGTTATTAAATTGAAGATATAAATCAAAACTATAAGTGCACAAATATGTGCGTACACGCACACGCACATGCACACACACACACACAAACACACACAGGCACAACTATCATCAGCTCTCTTACATGTTGTCCTCAGACCGGGATTCACGCCCAGTTTCAGTCTACATGTCCCATCTTGCAAAAGAGGACGAAACGAGAGCAACTCTCTCGATGTACTGGAACATGGCCCAGGAGTGTGTGGATGTACGGGTGTGTGTGTGTGTGTGTGTTTGTGTGTGCGTGGGTGCATGTGTGCAGGTGTGTGTGTTTTCTAACTTAACAATATCTCTTTTCTTCATAATCTCCAGAATGAACTCTTGCGTGCAGTGTTACATCAGAATGTTAATATTTACCTTTGCTCCTTGCATAAAAATAGCTATGCAGTGTTGTAGTAAGAACTGCTATATTATATTATAATAACAATATTTTGCTCATATCTGCAAGCCTGACTACCAACTGTACACTTGTACATCTGTTGTTTTATATTTTGACTCTAGTTTGTCTGCATAAAATAAAGCTCAAAGTTTCCCAAACACTTCCAAGAGTGCATTGATGAAGTGCTGAGTTTAACTTATAACCCAAAACTCACTATTTAAATATTATTATTATTATTATTATTATTATTATTATTATTATTATTATTATTATTAATTATTATTATTATTATCATTCTTCTTCTTCTTCTTCTTTTTCTTCTTCTTCTTCTTCTTCTTCTTCTTCTTCTTCTTCTTCTTCTTCTTATTATTATTATTATTATTATTATTATTATTGTTTATTGTTTATTTTTATATTGATTTTCAAGACACTTTCCATAAGTAAATTGTCAACACAATAAATACAAACAGCATTTAATAATAATAATAATAAAAATAATAATAATAATAACAAGAAGAAGAAGAAGAAGAAGAAGAAGAAGAAAAAGAAGAGAAAGAGGAAGATGAACAACAACAAGAACAATAACAACAATAATAATAGTTGATATTATTTTTCTTCTTCTTCTTTTTCCTCTTCTTCTTCTTCTTCTTCTTATTATTATTCATTCATTCATCTTCTACCACTTATCCGAACTATCTCGGGTCACGGGGAGCCTGTGCCTATCTCAGGCGTCATTGGGCATCAAGGCAGGATACACCCTGGACGGAGTGCCAACCAATCGCAGGGCACACACACTCACTCTCATTCACTTACACAATCACACACTACGGACAATTTTCCAGAGATGCCAATCAACCTACCATGCATGTCTTTGGACCGGGGGAGGAAACCGGAGTACCCGGAGGAAACCCCCGAGGCACGGGGAGAACATGCAAACTCCACACACACAAGGTGGAGGCGGGAATCGAACCCCGATCCTGGAGGTGTGAGGCGAACCTGCTAACCACTAAGCCACCGTGCCCCCTATTTTTATTATTATTATTATTATTATTATTATTATTATTATTATTATTATTATCTAAATTCAACCAAATGTGTATATTGTTCCCACATGATTGACTTGAGTTACATGAACACAATTTGTTTTCTATTTAATATAATTTAATCCTATCTTTATGAAACGTTGACTATCACCAAACCTCACACTCTCACCCAGACTGAGGATCGAACTCTGGCACTGTACAACTGCTGTTTAATTAATTTAATCCTGTGGTTGTACAGTAATTTCCTGTCGGTGCCAACAACCATGCAAGTAATTACTGTAGTTTTGTGTTAATACTGAGTTGATCTCTATTTCTTTCTCCATGTATATACAGTTCAATCTGTCAATTAGAATAAGGTTAGCTTTAGTTTAAGCAATGAAATCATGTTTCGATGAGAGACTTTTTCATTGTTTTGCAAACTAGTTTCAAGGTTATTGTTATGTTCATGTACAATGCAATTCTTGTGCAAAAGTATTGTACACACATACTCTGACAAAAATGATCTGAGCTGTAAATATAGTAACGTACCATAGTGAGAGATATTGCATGTGTTCAGTACTATAAATTATTAACCTCTTATGGAAAAAGTGTAAACATTGTGTTCGGTTCTAGTGTCATAGTAGGAGATATTGCACAAGGACGTTCAGATATCAGTGTGATATCAGTACGGTAAATTCTATATGTAATATACCCTCATAACTATGATTGCCTACATATTTATTTAGTGTGGATTCAGTTCTGGTTCTTACTCACTGAAGTTTCCAAACTAGACTGTTCACTCTGTGAGGAAAAAATAAAGAGGGTTCATGTTTGTTTCAATCCATCTGTGTAGAATTCAAGTGCATATCATTTCTGTGTAGAATTTCAGTGGCTAGAATTCCAGGGTGTAGAATTTTTGTGTAGAATTTCTGTGAAGAGTGTCTGTGTGTCATTTCTGTGTAGAATTTCCATGTGTATCATTTCTGTGTGGAAATTTTTATTGCGTGTCGTTTCTGTTTAGAATTCCAGTACGTATAATTTCTGTGTTGAATTTCAGTGCGTGTCATTTCTGTGTCTTATTTCTGTGTAGAATTCTATTTCGACACAGAAATCGAATTTCATTTAATTTTGTTAGAGAAAAGTGCCACACTAAGCAGCTGACTCTTCACTTCACTTCGGTTGGATGCTGACTCTTTACGTCACACATGGCATGACTCTCTGCCCTGCAAAAAATGATTCATTTCAGGATTATTGAGGAATTTTTGTGAAAGCAATGTGAAAATAATGACCAACCAGTTAGGAAACTGTATACAGGACACACAGCCCTTGTGTTTTTACCTGAAGATTATCAAGAATATTGTACCCATATTTCAAAAAAGCTTTACAGAAGTATAGAAATAAATTTTTTTTTAAAAAGTTTAAAATAAGTTTATATCTCTAACATCCCTAATCCCCGTCCCTAACCCTAATGAGCAAGCCGGAGGTGATATGAGGAAGAAACCTTGAGAGGAACCAGACATCTTCATTTGGGTGACACTGAACAGGAAACAAGGTAAATGTGAACACTGTCCTTACTACAACAGTTTATAATTGTGCAACCGAGAGCTGCTGAGGAACTAATGCGTCAGTGCAAATTCTGAGTTCACCACAGATCTTTTGTACTTGAGGTGTTAAACTACCAAATAGCCTGCACCCTTTGATCGAAGTAGGCAAGACGGATCATAAAAAAACAAAAGATCACTCAGGAAGTGTCAAATCAATGCAAAATTTGACTGGGAGCCAATGCAGTGTGGATAAGATAGGGGTGATGTGTTCATATCTTCTGGTTCTAGTTAGGACTCTAACACTGCTGCTTTCTGGACTAACTGGAGCTTGTTTATGGTCTTACTGAAACCTCTAGTGAGTACAGCATTACTGTAATCCAACCTAGAGGTAACATCATATTTCTTATCTGAGCAAAATTTATGAGATTAAAGAAGGATACCCCTGTGATGTTATTTATGTGATCCTCAAACGAGAGACTGGTGTCAATAATCACACCAAGGTCTTTTACTGCTGCACATAATGAATGAATATGATGAATATCATGATGAATAGAAAGACCATCCAGAGAAAGCATACTTCTGGCTGCCTGCGGTCCTAGTACAAGAACTTCTGTCAGAGTTAAGCAGAAGAAACTTAGGAGGCATCCACTGTCTAATGTCCTTCACACAATCTTCAATCTTATTAAGCTGGTGTCTCACATCTGAATTGGTTGAAACATACAGCTGTGTGTCATCAGCATATCAGTGGAAGCTTATACCATGTTTAAAAATAATTGCACCAAGGGGTAGCATATATAGGGAGAAAAGCAATGGGCCTAAAACAGAACCTTGCGGAACACAGAACATTACCTTAGTATGTTTAGAGTAGTCATCATTTAGATCTATTAACCGATAGCAATGAGTCAAATAAGACCTGAGATACGTGAGGGCTGTCCCTTTATCACCAACAACATGTTATTGCTTATGAAGTAAAATAGCAATGGTATCAAAAGCTGCACTAAGCTCGAGTAACACCAGCAAGGAGACACAACCCTGATCAGAGGCCAGTAACAGGTCATTTACAACTTTAATCAGTGCTCTATCTGTGTTATGATGAGGCCTAAATTCTGACTGATACATTTCTTGAATATTATTCTTATGTAGGTATGAGCAAAAGAATAGTAAAAGAAATTTATGCAACGAATATACAAAATGTTAAAAAAGAAACCTGCCAGAAGACATAATTTTCAAATCAAAACAAACTGAAAAGAAGATTTGTTATTCTCTTGTATCTCAGGTTTGTGGTTTTACAAAACAAATGTCAAAAAAAAAGAGAGAATACCTAAAGTCTGCTCAAGGGCAAAAGGTGTGGAAATAAATGTAGTAAGCACTTTATCCGGGTCGGGGGGGAGGGGGGATGGGGGGGGGGGGGGGTTGACCTTGAGATCATAGAGCTGTGAGTCAGCAATGCCGCTCTAACACCTGTACACATCTGAACAGATATATACGCTCACCACACACTATAACAGGAACACCGGTTTATTTAGAAGAAAAGGAAAATTAAAGAAAATTATTTCTCACACATTTATGCAGTTACCCAATCATATATATATAAATGCACAATGCAAAACATTATGCAAATACAGGTCAAAGGATTCAGTTACTGTCAGACATCAGCATGAAAAAATATGTAATCTCTCGTACTTTACTCAGGGCTAGAATGCCATCTCTGCATGCTGAAAGCTTAAGGTGGAAGTTGAAATATCATTTGGTGTTTTTCAACTCTCCAGGCTCAGTGATTCTATGCCCATGATACCCTCAGATTCCTGTTATCGGCTGACAGGCGAGGAACGTGATGTACTTCAAGGTTTGATGTTTGTTCATTCTGAGATGCTTTTCTGCTCACCATGATTGTAAACTGTGGTTATATGAGTTACTATATTGTTCCCTGCAGCTCAGATGGCATGTCCACGTACAGAACTGTCACTCTCTTGATGCTTTTGTTTGGCACAGACTGTTTTGTGTAAAATCCCAGGAAATCAGCAGTTTCTCAAATACTCAAACCAGCTTATCTGGCACCAACGTCCAGTGACATGGCTGATGTCACAGAGATATTGTGTGTTCTTCATCCTGATGTTCGATGTGAACATTAACTGAAGCTCAAGAACTGAATGATTTCATGCATTGTGCTTCAGCTACATGATTAGATTAGATAAATGCAGAAATGAGCATGTGTACCCACGCTCCTAATAAAATGAATAGATAGATAGATAGATAGATAGATAGATAGATAGATAGATAGATAGATAGATAGATAGATAGATTTATTTATTGATTGATTGATTGATTTATTAAAGATGAATGTTATTAGCTTTTTATTTATTTATTTATTTATTTATTTATTTTTAATATTTTTTTTTAAAAATAATTTTCATGTGGGATTCCAGCGTTTCATTTATGTGTAGTATTTCAGTGTGTTTAAGTTCTGTGTAGAATTTCAGTGGGTTTAACGTGCAGAATTCATATGGGCGTCATTTCTGTGTAGAATTTCAGCACATTGTATTTCTGTGTAGAATTCCAGTCCGTATCATGTCTGTGTAGAATTTAAGTGCGTATTATTTTGTGTGAAGTTTCAAAGCACAACCTACACACAGTGTGTGCAAAATTAATGTGTTCAGTTTGTAGAATTCCAGTGTGTATCATTTCTGTGTAGAATTTCAAAGCACAACCTACACCACAGAAACTCAGTGAAGGAATGCACCTGTTCCCCATAAAAAAAAAAAAACACCTGTTGCATGCTGCAGGGATATAGAGAGATGGAGAGAGAGAGAGAGAGAGAGAGAGAGAGAGAGAGAGAGAGAGAGAGAGAGAGAGAGAGAGAGAGAGAGAGGAACGCATGATTGCCACAGAGACAGTTTGTCATTATGACTTTAGTGACCTGTAAAACAAATTCGCAAGAGAAAAGACAGACAGGAGAGACAGACTTCGGAGGAGGTGCGGAGTGAGGGACTGAAAGGAGAGGAAGAAGAGACAGGAGTTAGTGGAGGAGGGAAGTGAGGGAAGGTAAGGAACAGATGAAGAGACACAAGAAGGAGGAGGTGTTGAGTGAGGAAAAGAGGAAGGGGGTGCTGCATTAACACAACAGGTTTAACTTGTGTGTAAATCCAACAAACCTCTGATTACAGGGTGCTGAAAATATGAAGGAGCTACTGAGCAAGTGGAAAACATAATTAAATGTATCTATTTGTGGCATTGCCATTAACCTTTCTCATTCTTTCAGCTGTCTCTGTCAATCATTTCATCATTTCATCACATGCTTTCTTTACTGTAAAAGAAATGACGTTAAGGTTGGATTTAGAGCTTCAGTACTTTTCAGTTCTTAGAAGGAAAATGAGGTTGGTTTGCTTCTTTTAAAAACTGATTTTTCACAATTACTGCACTCCATTTCATTATCTTCTTGAATAAATTAAATTGCTCGCTGCTTCATGTACAGATTATATGATTTTTTTTAGTGTTTGTTTTATTTATAGACCAGGTACTGAAACTCATTAGTTTCAGACTCATTTCTTAAGTCATAATTTTAATCTAAACAAAATATAAAATATCTTCAGCACTTTACAGTTAATACACATAAATAAGACTAGAAGTCACACTTGTATTCAGTTATTTTTATTATAATATATATATATATATATATATATATATATATATATATATATATATATATATATATATATATATATATATATATATTGCTGAATGTCAATTAGGTTAAATAAGTAAATATGTACAGTAAGTCAAATAATGAAATAAGGGAATTAATCATTAAAAAAAAAGTAAAATAATTAACATCTGTGATACATCCACAGAGATTTTTGGTTTGGGAATATTATTATCTGCAAAAGCCTCAATTTATTATTTCTTTTACTAGGACATTTTTTTTTCAATGAAAACGTTACTAAGACAACATTTTCTGTGAAACTGCAAAGCCATCTGTCTTAAACACTTTTCAAGTTATACCTTTATCTCTGACTAATACAAAGCACTAACCTGTGATACATCCACAGTGATTACTGGATTGGGGAATAGTTAATTAGTTAATTAATTTTAGGTCATTTGTTTTTGAGTAATTTTCTTTGCCATGGATAGAATGAATGCCCACACACATAGACTTATGTGAACGGACACGCATACAACACGAATGAACGTACACACACTTAAAGGAAGTACTTTTTCCTTTAACACACAAAAAGAAAATACAGAGTTGTTATTTATAAATCAGTCTATGTGCAGTCTGAGTGGTGTTCAGGTTCAAAAGCATGACCTTTGCTAACGATGACTGATCTGATCTAAACTTTGTCAGTATTTCAAATACTGGTTGGTGTTGGAAATTGAGTTAAATTTCTCAATTCATTTCCTATGTCAAACCAACCATGTTCTAAAATCTAGGCTCTAAAATCACAGCATGTGAATGTCATTCATACACATTAAGGAACAAAGCTTGCTGACTCATAGATACAAAATTACAGACTCATAAAAACTCCCCTCGTTATCTTGGAAAGATATCTTGAATCAGACGCCTTAGGACAATGATTACGCCAATCTTAACTTACTGAAGCACCATGATGAAGCTACTACTGCAACACAGAGTCATAGACCTGAAGAATCCTAGACCTAGAATTCACTATACACCTCATAATCAATACACAATTCTCAGACTGTATCTGACTGTATAAAGAACATTATTTATAATAACACTCTCTGATGTTTATAACAGTTTATAATCACACCCTCCAGTGTCACACAAATGAGGACGAGGTTCACGTTTGAGCCTGGTTCCTGGTTCCTGGTGCCTGGTTCCTGGTTCCTGGTTTCTTCCTCTTCCATCTAAGGGAGTTTTTCCTCACCTCAGTCACCTCAGTCACCTCAGACATGTTCATTAGGGATAAATACAAACACATTTAAATATAATCTTTAATTTTGTATAATATTAAACGATTGCTGTCTCTTGGTCTGGCCTGTCAAAACAAAAGACATTGTAAGAGGAAATGTTATAGATATTTAGGAAATCTGAGAGTTGTATTAAAGGGTTCAAACATGTAGACTGAACATGTAGATTGTGAAATTTCTACAAAATTTTATTGATAATATGAGGATTGTATTTGTTTAGGCTGTGTAACAATACACTAATATAGGAAAAATAACTGTAGTGTTTTTTTAAATTATTTATTAAATGATATTGTACGGAATAGTTACAGTACAACTGCTGTATGAAGACAACTGATGCATGTATTAACTTAGTTTGTTACTTTATTAATATGAGTTTGTATTCATACGTATGTCAAAGTCACTTTATGTTAACTAATGCAGTCAAAATAATTCAGTGCAAAATTTCTTATAAAAGGAAATCATTCATTGTAATATAAACACCAAGAACGTCTATAAAATTCAACAAATCATGATAAGGAACGCTACCACAAAAATCCTCTCTTGATCTTACCCACTCGGTGTAGGGTGATATTACATTTTGATTGGGATATGAAGCAAATATCTAGATATTCTTACCAAGGAAACTGATGCTGGTTGAATTCAGTAACTTCATCCTAATCCAACCTTTGGTCATAAACAAAGAAAAAAACACATTAAAGAACAAGTTCCCTAGATGGGTTGCCAGATTGGAACAGACCTTCATTCCAAAGTGGAACTATGTACTAGCTCCAAGCCATAATGATCATAACAATGGACCAGATGGTCAAGAAAACACTCAGCCCAGACACACAGGTCACAATTAGCTCACTCAGACATAACACAAGGCATTACAGGAGATTAGACACTACACAGAGCTACAGGATTCGGCAGGACGATTAACTAATGTATCGCTACAGTTATAATCTTCACACACTTCACATACACTAGATCAGCTTTCAGCTGAGTGCAAAGGATTGCAGTCTGTAGTCTTTTGAACAATAAGACTTACAGGAATACTGTTTCTCTTAAAATTACTCCACAGAGGTATTTCAGGAATCTGGGTGAATGAAACACCAGAAAATAGACATTTAAGCTCACTTAGAAATTAATTAACAGCATTAAAAAATGACAAACAAAAAAACACACCCTGAAATATTTTTTATTTTAAACTTATTTTTCCTTTAGTTTGTCATGCAGAGTTACATTATGATCACTGTATATTAACATTTTATTAGCATCACTCTAATTAGACAGTTTTACACTATTACACATGAAGATGAATGCATGAATGTAAAGAGTAGTGAATAAAACTACTAATGCCATGCTTGTGTTGGAAAATCGATCAGACAGCAATGCCTTCTGGGCAAGATCTTTTCTGATACCTACACATATGTTTACTCGAGCAATAAGCACTTAGAGATGACCTCTGTGGAAGTTCACTCAGGGAGATAAGGTCATGGAATTGCCCTGGAGATGATACTTTAGGGCAGTTGGGGTTAACAATGGTATATGTTAAAATACGAGGTAATGCATTACAAAATCATTAACAAATCAACACCTGCAATAACCAAAGTTCATATCATGTAGTAGTGGTAGTTTGGTGGTTAAGATAGTATAAATGAGATTAACAAATGTTGCTTTGGATAAGTGGCTTCTTCCAAATGACATATATGTCAACAATGACATATAGGTCAATAATATCAGTGCAAAGCTACCTCTGTTGAGACGTTGAGTACCCATCTGGGAGGATGTATTATGTCCGACTCCAGCTATCTGACATGCAAAGAGAAGATTTGTCTGTGATGTAGTGTATGTGTGACAAAGATTCCTTCTAATTCAACCTGTACATTTTTATTTGTACTGTTGCATATTTACACCGGAAGAGCAGACTTTAGCATCAGGCCTGTGCATCATGTTTTTTTTAAAGGTAATAATTTTTTCAAACATCGAATTTGCATTACAGAAAATAGTAACTTGAACACTGTTTTGTAATTGATAGCGATTTTTTTTAGCCATAGATTAATTTTAGCCATAAATGATCTATTATTTATGATTTATTAATTCTGATGTTAACGATGTTAAAGTTAAATCAGAAAGTAAAAGTTATTGTATAATATTGTGGAAGTACGAGTGTGAAGTCTGTAGCTACAGTCACTTTTAACACCTTAACAAAAAAAGTGTTCCTTAAAGGTTTATTGAATAGTCTTCATTTCCTAAAGAGGTTTTTTTTTTTGAAGTCTTTGTAATAGGTTCTACTTTGAATCTTGGGGTTCCCTGTTAAGATGGTGATTTATAAAATGAAGAAAAAACCAGTGCACAGACGTACACGTGCGCATACACATGAGCAGAACAGCGGAAGAATCAAGCAGGAGGAATGTGGGTGGCTACTGAACATGAATTCATCTGTATTATTATTCCTTCACTGTAAAAATTCATGCAGACCTTTCCAACTCCTAAAGACTTTAATTAGCGCTTTTTAAAAGAATGCTCACACCCTGTTGGTCTATAATAACTATCATTGAAGCTGACTGAGTCAGCCGATCGCTATTACCATAACTCACCCAAGCCATTCACCTTAATGTAATTCTTCAGTGTCACTGTCACTGTCACCATCACTGTTGGATATGCATGAATAATTGTGAGCTCGTAACAGGACGGGTCTGGGCTTGTGGAGAAAATGGGAAAAGCATTCCGAGCCACAGCCCCATAACGAATGTACATACCACACCAAAATACCAAGTATCTCCAGTAACTTTACTTCCGGAAGGTACAACAAGAGGGACGAAAGAAGATGGAGTGAAAGCCAGAAGTCAGGCTTGTAACGTTCATACATTCTTTCATTATAGTGTTTGCTTTAAAAAAAAAACCTGTTAGACAGATTTCATGCTTTCTTCCTCTACAGCTTTAGCATTCCTATAGACTTGGGTTTAAAACTCTGACTCTTTCTCTCTCTCTCTCTCTCTCTCTCTCTCTCTCTCTCTCTCTCTCTCTCTATCCCTCTCTCTCTCTCTCTATCCCTCTCTCTCTCTCTCTATCCCTCTCTCTCTCTCTCTCTCATGCACACACACATACACACACAGGAAAATGACTTCTGACAGATAAGAAACCTCAGAAAACTTGGCAAAATGCCATCACGATAGTTTCTCTGATTATCTGACATCATTTCAGCCATTATTATTGTCATTTGTACTTGGAGCATGTCACACACACACACACACACACACAAACACACACTCACACACACGTTCTCCAAAATTTGAAGCATTGAATTAAGTCAACTCTTCACTAAAATGGCATGTTTAGAGTTAAACAGTTCTCTTATTTTGTAAAGGAAACACAAACACATTTATTTGCTCATTTAGGCAATTATCCAATTATTCAATCAGCTAAACATGTGGCATCAGTGCCATGCATAGAATCATGCACATACGTCTTTAGCTTTTATTAACGGTTACATCAAACACAGAAATGTGGAAAATGTGAGCTGATGATCTTCAAGGATTTTCACACAAACTGTTGGTAGAGTTTAGACAGGATGGTGTAAAAAATCTAAATACATCTAATTTAGCAGCAAATATGCAGGAAGAAATGCCCTGGTAATAAGCAAGGTTGAAGAAATTCAGCCAAACTGGTTTGAGTTGTCTGGAAGGCTGTGGTAACCCAAATAAACACTCTTTAAACCATGGTGAACAGAAAAGCATCTTAAGCATGTCCAAGCTTGAGGTTATGGGCACATTTATGATTGTCCCACAGCGATGATTGTAACCCAAACTGACAAAAGGTTTGTTCTTTAATGAATAAAAATAAATAATCGTTGTAATAATAATTGGTTGGCAAATTGCTGTGGTTGATCTTCAGGATGTAAACTACTGTTCATTAGTTTGGGATCACTTGGAAATTTCCCTATCTTCCAGTTGTGCACTGGGTCTCCCACTACTTTTTCTGTTCTGGTTAGAACCAGTTTGTTCTGGTTTATGAAGGAAGCAGATCACAGCTTGGGAAGATAAGTTCTTACAATGAAAATGAAGATTTGATATACTAGTGGTTAAGGTGTTGGTCATAAGTTTGAATCCCAGGGCCACCAAGCTGCAACTCCTGGGCCCCTGAGTAAGGCCCTTATCCCTCAATTGTTCACCTGTATAAATGATGTAAATGTAAGTCTCTCTGTATAAGGGTGTTTGGCAAATGCTATAACTGTAATGAAAAGAAAGAAACAAACCTACAGTACAGCTCCTGATGCTCCAGATACCAATCTAACCTAAAGAAGGCCACTTGTATTCCTCCTTAATCAATGTTTTGTAAAGCGATTAGCTTGGATTAGCAAACGTAACATGAGACTGAAACAAAGGATGTAAATGTACAGTAGATCTTTCTGTAAAAATCATCTGATTCACTTTATGTTTTTGAAATGGATAAAAATGAGGGTTTTTTTTTTTTTTGGAAAACAAACACACTTCCAAGTCCCAACTTTTAAGTAGTGTACTTTCATTAAAAATGACCAACTTCGGGGTAGTAACTGTAATTCTATTTTTTATGTTGGACCTCGTGAAAATACATTATTGGCTATTTCTATATAATTCAGAAAAGTGTGTGTATTTGTGAATTATGTGTAGTTTCTAATAATTAAAAATGAACAGGACTTTCAGACTTTCTGCTCATTGTTCCTCTTCTGAAAGTGACTAGCTGTGATTTATACCATTGTTGTTTCATCTCAGATGTGAAAGAATGATTCAGGATAAACAACAAAAAAAAAAGACATAAGCTGCCCATATTCTCCGTGTTGAATGAAACCAGACTTAAGGTGCTAATACAGCACTGTGAATTTACCGTGTTTGTATGTATTTACTTTTGTTCTGAAGCGAGACATTCGTGAGGCATTTAAGTTTTACGTGTGTGCAGGTCTTCTTTTTGTCTTTTTTCAGTGGTGTGTGTACAGATAGGAGTGGTTCCTTATCCAACCTGCATACTTTGGCATTTTGAGTCAAAGGGCACAAGGGTGACGAAAAATCTACCAGTCATGATGAAAAAACAGATCTGTCAGTGTTATCTGACAGATGAATGAATGCCTGAAAGTCTGTTTTTTTCAAGATGGTTGACCTGTTTACTAAGATTACTATTAAAAGTGTTAAAACCAATAACCAATACTATCTGGACTTTTATCCCATTAAAGGCAAAAAAAAAATGCTTAAATGTTCAAGACTGCACTTTATAACTAAACTTAATGCAAGTCTACTTTGAGTAATTTATGACATTATTTATCTAAGTACATATAATTATTAAAAAGTACTTAAAATGCTGATCAAATTAAATTAGTTTGCAATTTCACTCATTTTTGTGGCTGAATTACAAATAGTGAATAGTAAGATACCTGAAAATCAGTCACTATTCATCTGTGAATTTGAAGTAGCAGGGTTGCCAAGTATCAGAACAATGTGCTACAAACCTTTAAATCTCAAAAATGCCAAACAGTAGCCCCAAAAACTATGTTTAATAGTTAAAAATAAGACAATTTTCTTTTGCATGTCTTTACATGCGATACAAGTTCACTTTTTTCACTGCACAAATCTACACATGCAGTACTTACTACACTATTCTCCTCTCTCAAACTTATAATATAGCAGCAAAAATGCACTTTCTTTACCATTTCCTTTTGTGTGCCATTTTATATTTCTGTGAACTGATTAGATTTAAATCTGATTTTTCCTTCAAACAAGCTCTTGGCTTAAATAAACTATTTTTAAACTGAAAAATGTCAACTTTTTCCAGAAGTAGCCCAATTTGGCACAATCCTCATCTCAGAAGGCCTAGAAAGGTTGAGATGAATTAAAAATTATTTAATGTAATTAAATTTGTGATTAAAATTAATTATTGTTGGTATATCAATAATAAACATATATTATGACATAGTATAGCACTATTGCTAATGTTCGCTCTCCAACAGTATAATTAATTAATATTAATTATGTTGGTATTATTTTAATAATAATAATATTATTATTATTATTATTATTATTATTATTATTATTATTATTATTCATGAATTCAGTGAATATAAGAAAAAAAATGCTACTAAATCATTCAGTCCATTTGTTAACTTTAGAATACATTTGCATTCTTAATATGTCAACTAATTACAAATTAGATATATATTACAATCTAATCACACAGCATTAATTGGCCTGCATGACTAAAATGCACATTTTATTTTGTCCTCGTTAGACATATGTAAAAATGTTGTCTTTCTTCTGTGTGTGAGTCACACCCGTGTCCTCAGATGAACACCAGGACGCAGTGTGTAATGAGACGAGCCCCCTAGCTAGGCTCCATGCTGCCTAAAGGCTTTGTCTCTGGAAATCACAGAGCAATGGAGATGTAACAAAGATGCCAGGGAGGAGAAAACAGGTCTGTCAACTTGCTACACAAGTGACCCTTTAGGAGAGACCACACACACACACACACACAACCTCTGTGTAGTCCCTAGCTCATGTTGCACATATATCAGCTATTTGTTTTGGTTTTATTACATTTGCTGATTGTTGTGTGACTGATAAATTAAAGCTCTTATTTTATTCAGAGAGATGGAAAGCTGAACTAACTAACATTCCCTCCTACAGGTAGTTATATAAGTACATCTTGTAAGCATTATATTAGTATTGCCACTTGTTTTCTATTGAATTCAGTTTGGGGTCTTAAAACACTTTTTTTTTCTGCTATAGAAACACTTAGGAGTTGAATTTGTTTTATTGCCATATATTTAATTTAAGATGCTCCTATTGTGTATTACACACACACACACACACACACACACACACACACACACACACACACACACACACACATATATATATATATATATATATATATTATATGTATATCTGTTCCAAAAATAATAATAATAATAATGTTGACATCATCTTTTCATGTATAACTTTGTCCAGCAGATGCCGGTTTTTGTGGTGCAGCATGGAAGCATTGCCAATTCACAGCTTCATGGTCCATGGTTCAATCTTGAGATTTGTGTGCTGTTATTGTGCCTGCACTCCTCTTGTCCTGGTGGACTTCTTCCCGAGTCTATTACAAATACATGCTAGTGGGTGGACTGGAAATTGTCCTTAGATGTGTGCTGCTTTTCTACCGTCTCATTCTGGGTGTATTCCCACATCATGCTCGGTGCTCTGAATCCACTGTGACCCGGAGGAGTTCTCACTCACTCACTCACTCACTCACTCACTCATTTTCTACCGCTTATCCGAACTACCTCGGGTCACGGGGAGCCTGTGCCTATCTCAGGCGTCATCGGGCATCAAGGCAGGATACACCCTGGACGGAGTGCCAACCCATCGCAGGGCACACACACACATTCTCATTCACTCACGCACTCACACACTACAGACAATTTTCCAGAGATGCCAATCAACCTACCATGCATGTCTTTGGACCGGGAGAGGAAACCGGAGTACCCGGAGGAAACCCCCGAGGCACGGGGAGAACATGCAAACTCCACACACACAAGGCGGAGGCGGGAATCGAACCCCCAACCCTGGAGGTGTGAGGCGAACGTGCTAACCACCAAGCCACCGTGCCCCTCCCGGAGGAGTTAAGATAAGATAATCTTTTTTCGTCCCACAATGGGGAAATTTCTCAGTTTCTTAAGAGCAGAAGAAAGTGCTCGCTGAAAAAAGAAAAACAACAGTAAGTGAGAAATAAAGTAAATAAATTTCATTATGTAAGTAAACAAACAAACAAACAAATAAATATAAAAATAAAATAAAATAAAATAAAATAAAATAAAATAAAATAAAACAAAACAAACAAACAAATAAATAAATAAATACATAATGTACATAATCATATATCTTTTTTTTAACATAACCCTAATGTTCATTTGAGTGAATATCTTATCATGTTAATGTTAAGAAATTTCTAATATTTGTTTAAATAATATAGAATCTAAAAAAATGCAGGTGAATATTTTACAGAAATAACTTGTTAGGTAACTATATTCCTTCATTACGTATCATTTAACCAAACACTCAATTCAGCTGAAATCAGTAAAATATTGCATAATTAAGCCTATAAATTGTAGTATTGTACTATATTATTGTATTATAATGAATATTATTTTATACTTGCTGTTTATTTGCATCTGTGTATCTGTTGTTGCCTTGTTCACTGATAAACAAATGAAAACTGGCCAGATAGACTTAATATCCCTAACATTTTGAAGCCAACCTGAACATTCGGTTTTACCTGAGAGTGACACCTAGTGCTCACTCTGGGAACTTTATTTCCCTTGTTACTTAATAAACTGCTGAATATTTTATTTAAAAAAAATTGTACAGGACATCCCTGCCTTTTGTAATATTTATTATTAATATGATTATTATATCTGTCGAGAATGGAATAATTCTCTACAAATTCTCAACAAATTCTCTTTAAATGTAACGTTATTAGCCAATTTTACGAAATTGTAATACAGCCTTATTAAGTAATTCATTCATTCATTCATTTTCTACCGCTTATCCGAACTATCTCGGGTCACGGGGAGCCTGTGCCTAGCTCAGGCGTCATCGGGCATCAAGGCAGGATACACCCTGGACGGAGTGCCAACCCATCGCAGGGCACATACACACACACTCTCATTCACTCACGCACTCACACACTACGGACAATTTTCCAGAGATGCGAATCAACCTACCATGCATGTCTTTGGACCGGGGGAGGAAACCGGAGTACCCGGAGGAAACCCCCGAGGCACGGGAGAACATGCAAACTCCACACACACAAGGCGGAGGCGGGAATCGAACCCCCAACCCTGGAGGTGTGAGGCGAACGTGCTAACCACTAAGCCACCGTGCCCCCCCCTTATTAAGTAATAATGAATTTTATTAAATTACAACATGAAATGAAACATGTCCTGAAATGTGCTAATAAATCACACACAGACATGCACACACGCACACCACACACGCACACATACAAACACTCACTTACACACACGCACGCTTTCGCAAGTATTCTACAAGATTTTAAACTGAACATTTCCTTCAGCATTTCCAGTTTCAGGTGTTTCACATTCAGGACTCTCTAGGACATCAGTAATTATCAAACTGTTCCTGAAATGAGTCAGTACAGGTGTGTTAGCACACTGGAAACATGCAACGGTTATTAAAAACACAGCACATTTTCTGGTCGAGCTCTTGCTTTATCCCGCTAGATAGATGTTGGAAATCTATTACTCAGACCTAATGGACAGACTTTATAAGTTGGATTTTGTGATAAAGTATGAAATTAACACCAACCCCCGGGCTTGGGGG
The DNA here is from genome assembly GCF_030014155.1 of Tachysurus vachellii. Lineage (NCBI taxonomy): Eukaryota > Metazoa > Chordata > Actinopteri > Siluriformes > Bagridae > Tachysurus > Tachysurus vachellii. The sequence goes on along the minus strand of NC_083469.1, from coordinate 6,509,927 downwards.
AAGTTAGATCTCATGTCTTGGAAAGAGAAAAATATGTATATGAAGTGATTACAAATTATTTCCATGCAAAACACCCAGGGAGCAGATTTCTATTTATTCTTAATTTATAAGAGAAGCTACAACCAAATATCACTTTATTCACCATAACTTCCTCACATCCTCATCATTATTTCTGTAAAATTATAAGATAATATGTGGATATAATTATTATATTAATAATATAATAAGATAATTGTTGGATTAATTACCATGTTATTATGTATTTTCATTCATTACAATCTGATGGATGTGTACGGTGTCTGTGTGAGACTGTGTTCCATTACTTTGCACTCCTCCCATAAATAGCCTAAGGCAAGAAATGTTCTTCCTTAAAAGAGAGAGAGAGAGAGAGAGAGAGAGAGAGAGAGAGAGAGAGAGAGTTCTTATTGACTATGATTATTTATCATTAAGAAAATATTTTCAGCTTTCAATGAGTCACTGGTTTGTTATTTCATCAAGTGTTTATTAGTGAACAGTAAATATGGGGTGACATCTGACTTAATTAAATACTTGGTGAAGAGGAAAAGAACCTTTATAACATAATAAAAAAGAAATGAAGTCTTTCCTTTTTATAATATTGATTTATACCACTTTTTCCTGTGTCGGTGAAAAGGACCAAGAAAAGTTCTAATCAAGTGAAAGTATAGATGATTTTGTCCAACTGTTAAATCCCAGTTCAGGGTCACATTGTGGATCATCTGTTCCACATATGCTTGTTTCGCAAAGGTTTTATGCCGTTTGACATTCCTGATGCAACCCTTACTTTTTTATCCGGGCTTGGGACCTGCACTGAGAGTTAAACCTTTAGTGATTGGATTAATTCTCTGGAATCCTGGGAATTACCTGAGAATTGAACCCAGGATCCTGTCGCTGGGCCACCAGGTTAACACCAGGGAAAAAATGGAAGTCAACAAGGTGCTATTTTTAAAGGTATTTGTGTATTTAATAGTAAAAGGTAAATATTTTTATAACTGATAAAATTAAGATGCAATTAAATTGGATGTGGTAGCCTAGTAGTTAAGGTGTTTGACTACTAATTGGATGGTCGTGAGTTCAAAACCCAGATCCACCAAGCTGCCACTGCTAAAATATTTTCAATATTTTAAAAAGTTTGAGAGTGAAAACTAAGAATTTCATAAAAGATCAAGCACACAAGTCAGCCATGGACAAAAGTCATATTATGTAGTTTAGGGTAAAATATCCATATCCAAATATCTCTAAATTTACTGAATCCTCATATTACACCTACAGATCGGGTTTTAGATCTTTGATTTGTTTATGTTGTGATTAGAAATCACATTGTACAAACTTACACTTTAATGTTATAGCAATTTCAAATTATTTATTTATTTGTTATTTATTTATTATTTATTTATATATTTATAATTCCATTGATTACAGATTTTCTGGCTTTAAAATGCTGAGCACGCAGGAAGTAAAAAAAAAATGTTTTACCAGTTGCAGCTTTAATCTGTCAAATCTATGCATTTAAACAGGTAAAACCACTCATAAAGTAAAAGATACTGTAACCAGAATGCTACTCAGTCTACAAGCATGGCTGCTGAGGACAACAATCCACAGCCATTACGGACACTCTAACGTTCACGTTTACCTGATTGCTGATTGCACACACCTGTGCTTACCTGTAACCACACACACATACTGTACATACACACACATTATAAGCACCCTCACTGTACTGTTCCTTGTATTGTTTAGTGCTTTTTCTACAGTCGTTTCCAAACCTTTTGTTTATTGAATGTCATTCTGGTTTCTGAATTTCTCTACTTGCTCATGCTTGCTCTCGTTCATGCTGATTGTTGATCACCTGACCTGTGCCCGTACCCTGTCCATGATTTGGATTGCAACCTTGTATTGTCTGCTACGATCAACACAACCTGCACTCGCATCTGGACCTGCATACCTAACAGCCTGCTTTATGTGCAGCTAGTCTGTGAAAATTAACTAATGAAAACAGGCACATAACTGAAATAAAATTAAAGAAAAGTGAAAATATTCCAGCAAATCTTAGCACTTATTCAACTGTAAATGCTGAATTAAGTAGAAAATCAAATACAACCTTTCACTATTGTTCAAACAAAGTAGAAAATGTTTTTAATATGAAACAGGAAACAGAATGACAGAACAAACAGTTCTGCGACACAGATTAAAGATAAGTGTCACTTAAGATGTTACGTGATGTCTGGAGGAATGAAGTAAACATGATACAGTCTACAGAGAATAAACAAGGCCCTTCACAAATACTGCTAATAAATGGGTATTCCTCAGGGCTGTGTTTGAGGACCACTACAAACTCTCAGTACATTTCCATTTACGATATTTGTCAGAAGGCCTCATCCTGAGTGCTTTAAACTCTCTATCAGTATAAATGATTATAGCACAACACTGGGGAATTCTCTAATATGATGGTAATTTTCTATAACAGCAGTTCTGATAGTAGTGCAGCTAAAAAACTGCATTTATATTAATGCACTTAATGCACTAAACCATATATATTTTAAGCAAAAACTTACACATGAACTTGTATAATGGAGGAATAGATTAAAAATACAAAGCAAATAAATATGTAGAATTATTGATAAGGTGAATCTTTTGGGGGGAGACAATTTATTCATCCATTCATCCATTTTATGAAAGCTTGGAACCTACCCAAAGGGCATAATTTGGGGGACACCCAAATGAGCATAATCCCACACACACTCACAACACACTTTTACAGACTATGATGTTTCTTTGGACTGGAGGAGGAAAGTGGTATATCCAGAGGAAACCGCTGAAGCACATGCAAGCAGACGCAGAAAAGAGGTGGGAATCGAACCCCAAACCCTAAAGGTGTGAAGTGAACGTTCCCCCAAGAAGCCATGTATTGGAGCCATGTATTAATTCTTCCATATTAATGGAAGAAGTCTCCAGTGTCAGCTATTTGAAACAGTAACTTTTCCTCCACAGATGAGGCTATAAGTGAGGTTTGTTTTCATGGGTAAATTGAGAATCTGCATTTGTCTGTCAAGAGAAAGTGAAAGGAACATACATTATTTCAGGTATGTATGTTCCACAGAATTACAGGATATTATAACTGAATAAAACTACACACTGTTGGGTTTTGTTTACTTATCACTGGCAACTTGCAGAGATATATGAAGGCAAAGACATTTTTATTTTAATATAAATATCTTTGAGGTAATAACAGAACCATCTCATTGTGTTACAGTGCTGATTGGTTCCCTGTAAAGATGTGTGCCTTTGTGGGTAATTCCTTTCATAATTAAATGTGATTCATTTGATCATACCCTGACAAAACTCCCCATCCTCACATTTTTCGCAAACTGCTTCCTCTTTAACCTAAGATGTTGCATAACAGGTAGGCATAGTGAATGCATGAATAACGTCATGTAGAGTCATTACATGAGATTGACCCAGTATTGGGCTGCTAGTGAAAAATCTTTGAAACCAAATGAATTTGCTATTAACGCTTCAGAACATAGGTGTGATATAACTGTGAGTCACCGGTTTGTTTAATTCCATTGTCTTTCATCCACGAGATGAAACATATAATAGGGTTTTGTTAGTATCTATTTAAGTAAAACAGGCATACACACACACACACCCACCCCTGCCTTTGGCTTGTGCGTGAGCTTACGTTGTTATGACGCACGGAAAGGTGAACTCATGAGTACTGATATTCAATCAAAACAGAATGGCATGCATGTCAATGAGTAAAAGCGATGTGTCATATTAGGCTCTGCAGTGAGCAGTTAATTGGGTAGATACAGAAAATAATCATTTGCATCTGCACACCAACCCCAACCTCCTCAGCTTGATATGAGGGATATGTGAAGAAAAGAATTTCACTGTGCTGTAATGTACAGGGCTGTCAAGTGTCACGCATTGAGAGTGACAGTCCCTCATTTGGGTCTTTTGTCTCACTCTCCCACCACACATTGTATTTCTCACGCAGAAAACGTACTATTTATCATATTTTTAATAAGCGCCCAAAATGTATCTGTGCGCACCGCTGTCTCTATGGAACCGGGCAGGAATCAAGCGCGTCTTCCCTGGAGTGCTTAGTCAAGCCTGACTATCAGCCAATCAGAAAATAGCACTATTGCATATGGGTAAGATTTAACGCAACAACCAATAAAAAAAAAAACATATTCATTAGCGAGGGTATTTTTGATGGTCGGTTTGAACAAAACCTCAACACGAAACAGCTTGTCTCTGGACGGGACATTGTCCTTAATCATGACCCTAAAAATGGCTGGGCTTGTGCTGAACTGTTTTAAATGGGAGCCAACATTACAAATGATAAAGGAGTCCAAAAAGGCAACAAACACTTACAATAAACAACACCAGTCATAATCTCTCTTTTTGCTGGGGGGTTGGAAATGTCACTCTTGCCTGTCTTCAAAACTTGAGAGCCCTGTGTATACTGTATGTTCCGATAATAAAGGCTTCCATGCCCCAATTCACATTTGGGTTGGTTATTTATTGTGAGAAAGTATAGCTATAGTATTAAAACACTTCATAGTGGTTATTTTCATCCTAAGCATACATTTTACTGGTTTTATATAACAGTGTAACTGAATCCTCAATTCTATTTGGTCGGAAGGTGTTGATTCATTATCTATAACATCAGCTATGACAGTAGATCCAGCTGTAATTCATATGCTAGGTGCATGTTAATATGCTTGTACTAAAACAGTATTACTGTACATAGTACCAGTTCATTTGTCGCAAATCATTATCTAAATGAATAATAAATATTTAAATAATAATATAATAATAATATTTAACAAAGAAAAAGCTAAACTTGAAATGATGGATTATTTTACTCTTAAAAGCATGGCATATCATATAATTAAATATTGTATTAAGAAGTGGTTAATTCTGGTAGTGGTGTGTAACAGGTCAGTTTTGCTTTCTGATGCGGTAAAGAAACATTCTGTGAAATTTGTGTCCAGTGCTTCACACCAACAGTGGGTTCGCATCCCTTTTGTGTTGTTTTTTTATGACTAACTGAGCCTTTATTAATAGTCTATAAAAGTGTTTAATGGACTTCTAGAGATGTTTGCTAAATTATGTGCACAATTATTTCATCTGTGATTATGTTCAGGTATATATCTGAATTAAGCCTTATATAGGGAACCCTGCCTTTCACAAACATACTCAACCTCATAACCTGTAGGTTTTTTTTTTTCTTTTAGCTGTAGCTACTCATTTTATGCCATTTAGTAGACACCATTATCAAGAGTGACTTACATTTTTATTTAAATTTATACAACTGAGCAATTGAGGGTTAAGGGCCTTCCTCAGGGGCCCATCAATGGCGAACCTGGGATTTGAACTCATGACCTTCAGTCCAACACCTAAACCACTAGGCTACACCTTGAGCACAAACTATAAAAACTTTATGACCAAAGGATTGTAGACATCTGACCATCAGAACAGAATCGATTTAGTCTCTTAATACATCTCACTCATATACGTTTTACCTTATACATCTCATCCGGAGGTCTTTCCCAAATTATTGCCACAAGGCTGAGATCACACAATTATACAGAATGTCCAAGCATCATGAAAATGTTTCTTTTAACAAAGGTTTGCCAAGAATTGTGGGGGAAAATTGAGTGTTTGCCACTCAATTTGAGTTAAAGCATTGGCTTTAACTCCACTGAGCCGTATTAACGGAATCGACTCTCTTTGTTCGAATGAACCGAATCAGTAAAAAAGAACAAAGAGTGTCGATTCCGTTAATACGGCACTCAGAAATATGATGTAGATCAGTGGCCTCCAACACCGGAACTATGGCCAAACATCATATTTCAGTAATGCCCCTGCTGGGAAGCTGAAACACAATCTAATAAAGCAGGGTGGTTACACTAATAGGCTAGTATAGACTCTTTGTTCGAATGAACCGAATCAGTGAAATGAACCAACAGTGGGACTTGGAGGAACATATGGATCTCAAAAAGGTCTTTTGCTGCCACCTACTGCATGTGTTGGAAAAGAAAACTTACATGACCTTTATTATTTAAAAAAATCATTAGTCCTCAATATTATTCCAGTTCTTAAAGTAACTACACTGTTTGATGTTAAATATTTACTGTCAAAAAGTGACGTCACCGTGACACGATTTATTTACGGTCTTTGGCAGGTGGTTTATGAGGTGGTATCGCTTCTGTAAAAAATAAAGAAGATAATAATAAATGTAGAAGCATATATTCGGAAGCAGCTTTAATGGCGGCTAGTTGTTATGTATAGATATCTATGGTTGTTATAGAGACACGAAAGAGCAAAACCGGAACCCCGCCCATTCTGGCTACAGGTGTAACCGGAAACGGAAGTGTTTATGAAAGCTGTCGAGATACGTTGACAGTGACTGGGACTGTCTGAAATTATGACTTGAAATGTAAACTTTTGAAGTATCTGATTTAAGAAAAAACTAAAAACAGAAACCAGGAAAAGGGATGATAGAGCAACTGTACCGGGGATATTAATAGTAATGATGGGTCCGTTTCAAACCGGAAGCCTGTACGCGGCTCAGGGGCCGCTTTCCTACACTGTGAGTTTTGTTTATGTTTCATGTGTCTTCTTTTTACAGACAAGTTTACAAATTAAGTCATACCTTTATATTGTTTTACAGCTGTTGAAGATAAGGTTTAGTTACAATGCTTGTAACACCAATAGATTTGATCATTTATAGAGTTTACATATGTTTTTTCTGAATTTATGTAAATCTGTTAAAATAGAATTTAAATATTAAAACTGGTGTTAAACGAAATGTACTATAAGTATATTATTGGAATTGCCTGCTGTGTAAACGAGTATCATCCTGACTGTTTTACACACAGGACAACCTCATCGGTACATTGCTGGCTATCATCGGGAATTTACTCATCAGCATCTCCGTGAACATACAGGTGGGTGTGAACATACAGGTGGGTGTGAACATGCAGGTGGGTGTGAACATACAGGTGGGTGTGAACATGCAGGTGGGTGGGTGTGTGAATGCAGGTGGGTGGGTGTGTGCATGCAAGTGGGTGTGAACATACAGGTGGGTGGGTGTGTGCATGCAGGTGGGTGGGTGTGTGCATACAGGTGGGTAGGTGTGTGCATACGGGTGGGTGTGAACAGACAGGTGGGTGGGTGTGAACAGACAGGTGGGTGGGTGTGAACAGACAGGTGGGTGGGTGTGTGCATACAGGTGGGTGGGTGTGTGCATACAGGTGGGTAGGTGTGTGCATACGGGTGGGTGTGAACAGACAGGTGGGTGGGTGTGAACAGACAGGTGGGTGGGTGTGTGCATACAGGTGGGTAGGTGTGTGCATACGGGTGGGTGTGAACAGACAGGTGGGTGGGTGTGAACAGACAGGTGGGTGGGTGTGAACAGACAGGTGGGTGGGTGTGTGCATACAGGTGGGTGGGTGTGTGCATACAGGTGGGTAGGTGTGTGCATACAGGTGGGTGTGAACAGACAGGTGGGTGGGTGTGAACAGACAGGTGGGTGGGTGTGAACAGACAGGTGGGTGGGTGTGTGCATACAGGTGGGTGGGTGTGTGCATACAGGTGGGTAGGTGTGTGCATACGGGTGGGTGTGAACAGACAGGTGGGTGGGTGTGAACAGACAGGTGGGTGGGTGTGTGCATGCAGGTGGGTGGGTGTGTGTATACAAGTGGGTAGGTGTGTGCATACGGGTGGGTGTGAACAGACAGGTGGGTGGGTGTGAACAGACAGGTGGGTGGGTGTGAACAGACAGGTGGGTGGGTGTGTGCATACAGGTGGGTGGGTGTGTGCATACAGGTGGGTGGGTGTGAACAGACAGGTGGGTAGGTGTGAACAGACGGGTGGGTGGGTGTGAACAGACGGGTGGGTGGGTGTGAACATACAGGTGGGTGGGTGTGAACAGACAGGTGGGTGGGTGTGAACAGACGGGTGGGTGGGTGTGAACATACAGGTGGGTGGGTGTGAACAGACGGGTGGGTGGGTGTGAACAGACAGGTGGGTGGGTGTGAACAGACAGGTGGGTAGGTGTGAACAGACGGGTGGGTGGGTGTGAACAGACAGGTGGGTGGGTGTGAACAGACAGGTGGGTGGGTGTGAACATACAGTTGGGTGGGTGTGAACAGACAGGTGGGTGGGTGGGTGGGTGGGAACAGACGGGTGGGTGGGAACAGACAGGTGGGTGGGAACAGACAGGTGGGTGGGTGGGTGGGAGCATACAGGTGGGTGGGTGTGTGCATACAGGTGGGTGGGTGGGTGTGAACAGACAGGTGGGTGGGTGGGTGGGAACATACAGGTGGGTGGGTGGGAACATACAGGTGGGTGTAAACATACAGGTGGGTGAGTGTGAACAGACAGGTGGGTGTGAACAGACAGGTGAGTGTGAACAGACTGACATGAGCTGTCAAAAAAAATAGCCTTAATTTCCAGGCAGCTCTCTAACAGGAATGGGGAAAATGTGACGACACGCCCGAGTTGACGTGGGCAATGACATCATATAGGAGCAATTATTCCACTCAGATATGTTAATAAATGATTTTATAGTTTTCAGTTTAAAGTATCCTATATCTAATTCCTGTGGTAGATGTGGTGAAAAAGGATTTTTTTTAGATGTGCTAGATGTGCTAGATTTGCTATAAAAGGCCCTTAACCCTCAATTGCTAAGTTGTATAAATTGTAATTCAATAATGACAAGTTAGTATATCATTAGTATGTTATCTGGTCCGGCAAACATATAACTAAATCCAAATAATTAATATTGACTTATTTCCAAAAGCTTTCCTTTAGATTATTATATAGATATTGTCAAAGAGACCTCAAGTAGTGCACAAGTAGATCCATGCTTCATATATTTTAATGGTGTAGTCATTTTTATGAACATAAGATGTTTAGATAGTTTTATGGTATTGATAATTTACATTTACGGCATTTAGCAGACACCCTTATCCAGAGTGACTTACAACTGAGCAACTGAGGGTTAAGGGCCTTGCTCAGGGGCCCAGCAGTGGCAGCTTGGTGGACTTGGGGTTCGAACCCATGACCTTCCAATCAGTAGCCCAGCACCTTAACCACTGAGCTACCACATCCCATAAGCACAGTTCTTGGTATAGATGCAGATGCTTTTTTAGATTTGTCCTTCTTTTATGAGAGTGTTTATATTCTTTACAATGACAAGTCTTTCAACTTAAAAACTGATCTTGCTGAAACGCAATAATCATAAGCCAATCAGACACTGCTAAAAGAAATATATAGCATGTAAGAGGTGAGGAGATTAGTAAAAGTTGTTTGAGTTAAACATGAAAAAGATAAATGTCAAACATAGACATTTAAGTAAATCAAGTAAATTAGTGATTATTTGAAGCAGGGTTTTATATAAATGTTTTTTATATATATATATTTTTTGTATTAGATAGACATTTTGTTTATCGGATTTGAGGTGCATATTACAATTTTGTTCCATCTACCCTTGAGCTAAACAGGAGACATTAAACAAAATAAAACATTAATTATTTTATTAACAAATTAGTATGGAATCTAGAGGACCAATCTGGGAGTCATGATAAATAACAAGTTGTAATCCTGACAAAGATTCACGCAATATTGTCTCATGGTGGGAGGGATGGTATACTTTCTCTTCCCTGTCAATGATTACAATGACTCCAATCATGGGCATCTCTGAGCTCATGTATGTGGAAGCAAGCTCATAGCAGTTTGTTGGGGGGATAGATATTAATGGGGGGGATAGATATCGATATATAATAAATATTTATATCTATGTCATATTAACACTAAACACACAGCAGACATGCTGCAATGATACAATCTTATATAATAATCCAATCTTGCATAATAATAAAATAGTATACTAACAGTTTATTTCTGAGTATAGCGTGCAGTATAAAACAGTATATAATGCTGTGTGACTCAAGCGACTTAAAAGTGTGCCAAAGAGAACACACCTAGATAAATATATGCATATGAGTTAAGTGTCTTGTAGGTTGTAAGAGGATCTGCAGAGCAAATAAGTTTCTTTCCAAACAGATGAAACCAGTGTAACATGAGACAGTGCAGTGTTGCCCATCCTACAGCAAGACACTACAGGTTCTATTTGGTTAGTTTGTATTTATAGCAGAGTTTTTAAAAGAAATGTAATTTTCCTATATTAAAAAGGTCTCATCTGATTATACATAGATTTGTACTTAATAAATCCATAAATCTTATTTTTGGATGGTGTTGGAGTTAAAGTTGGGGAAGTCGTGGCCTAAAGGTTAGAGAGTTTGACTCCTAACCCTAAGGTTGTGTGTTCAAGTCTCGGTCCGGCAATACCACGACTGAGGTGCCCTTGAGCAAGGCACCGAACCCCACCCAACTGCTCCCCGGGCGCCGCAGCATAAATGGCTGCCCAACGCTCCGGGTGTTTGTTCACGGTGTGTGTGTGTGTTCACTGCTGTGTGTGTGCACTTTGGATTTGTTAAATGCAGAGAACGAATTCCGAGTATTGGTCACCGTACTTAGCCGTATGTCACGTCACTTTAAAACATTTATTATTTGTAGTGTTTCATGTTTTTATTTTTTAAGGAAGAAAATACTGTACTTTTTTTGTAGTATGTAATCGAACAATTATGATTTTTTTTTATTATATCCTTAATTCAGTTCAGGAGTGAATGTGTAAAAATTATTATTGTTTTAATAAATTATATTTATAAAAATGTCATGCTCTCATTGCTCAGGTTTGATTCCAGGGACAGGGAGCAAACCAAGCCACTATAAAGCTAACTCTCAGTGCTCTCTCTCTCTCTCTGTCTGTCTGTCTGTCTGTCTGTCTCTCTCTCTCATCCATGCAGAAACAAAGCCATGTGGTGTTGGCAGGCACTAAGGATCCGAGGCCTTACTACTTCACAAAGACGTGGTGGAGTGGTCTTGTGCTGCTGCTGATCGGAGAAGGATCCCTGTTTGCATCTTACGCCTTTGCACCGCTCTCACTCATCGCCCCCCTCAGCGCTGTGTCTCTCATAGGCAACTATTATTCTAACATGTCACGCATTTACCCAAAACATTTCGAACTTGCAGAAGAAACTATGACATCATTTACACACAAATATTTAAGTTATATAATACACTATATAAAGCTTTTGTGTGTTTATATTCCCTTCACAGCCAGCTGTATTTTAGGATTTCTGTATCTGAGAGAAAAATGGAGCCCAAAGGAGTTTCTGAGTAAGAGCTTTATCTTTGCTTCTGCGTTTATCTACAGGATACCAGTAGAATGCTACATGACATTGCTTCAGCATGGGGCAGAGCTCATTTCAGGGCCAGAAAAAGATCACCTGAATTCTGAAACTGATTTTATAAAGATTATTTATCACTTTTAAACATTGCAATCTGTTCCATTTTAATGCATGAAAGTGGTTTGTTAGATGTAACCTCAAGCCCAGGTTTTTTTTTAAATATTTCTGACTGGTTTCTAAACACTGGAGTAATTAAAGAAGGCATGCTGACGTCATTTACTCGATAAACCCTTGCACCTCTTTTTGTTTTTCAGAGCGCTACATTTTATCATTCCTCGGCTGTGCCTTGACTGTAGGAGGAACATATCTCTTTGTCACGTTCGGGCCAAACTCTCACGAACAACTAAACGCCGAAAACATTGTGAAGCACCTGACTGGCTGGCCCGTCCTCCTGTACCTGGTGAGACTAAAACTCAACATCCCACAGCACTGCTGCTGTTCACACTCAGCTGGGAATCTCAAATCTGTTGGATTTCTTTGGTTCAATGCTACTATATATACTAAATATATGTTGTTGTTTTTTTTTTTATTTCTTAGCTACTGGAGATCATCACGTTCTGTCTGGTGCTGTACTTTTACAAACAGCACAATGCGAACTTCCTCGTGCTCATCCTGCTGCTAGTGGCACTGCTGGGTGAGGGACATTCTTTTGTTTCTTTTTTATACATGTATTATTATTGAATTTTTTTTTTAAATATAAATCTATCCCCAATTAGTCAGAAAGGAAATGTTGCTAATAAAATAGCAAATGGGAACCAGTACAACCATTTAATTTGCATGATGCTTACCAGCTCTCGTTGTCCTTAAGCAATAATTAACGTTATTCATTGGGAGGTAGAAATATTTTTATTTGTAATTAAAGATATAAAATATATAAATCCCCTGATTTCTTTTGGAATTGCTTTTTTAATTAAGTAAATGTTAAACCTAGTTTTATTTATTTTATCATCAGACATTTTGTATGTAATTTCACCGTCTAAATGCGTCCTTCCTCGTTCTTTGCATTATCTTCCATGAAGACTTTTTCAGCATGACCGCTACAGCCTCTAGAACCACTTGAGTATATTTATATAAGTGTATTTGTGCATTTCTTTGTGTTCATTGCGCTTCAGGCTCTGTGACGGTCATCACAGTGAAGGCGGTTGCAGGAATGGTGGTTCTCAGCATTCAGGGATCTCTCCAGCTCAGTTATCCTATTTTCTATGTCATGTTTGTTTGCATGGTGACCACCATCTTCTTTCAGGCATCGTGAGTTTTTCTCTCTCTCTCTCTCTCTCTCTCTCTCCCTCCCTCTCTCTCGCTCTCTCTTCCTCCCTCTCTCTCTCTCCCTCCCTCTCTCTCTCTCCCTCCCTCCCTCTCTCTCTCTCCCTCCCTCCCTCTACCTCTCCCTCTCTCTCTCCCTCCCTCCCTCCCTCCCTCCCTCCCTCTCCCTCTCTCTCTCTCTCTCTCTCTCCCTCTCTCCCTCTCTCTCTCTCGCTCGCTCCCTCTATCTCTCCCTCTCTCTCTCTCACTCCCTCTCTCTCTGTCCCTCCCTCCCTCCCTCTCCCTCTCTCTCTCTCTCTCCCTCTCCCTCTGTCTGTCTCTCGCTCCCTCGCTCTCGCTCCCTCTCTCCCTCCCTCTCTCTCTCTCTCTCTCTCTCTCTCTCTCTCTCTCTCTCTCTCTCTCTCTCTCTCTCTCTCTCTCTCTCTCTCTCTCTCTCTCTCTCTCTCTCTCTCTCTCTCTCTCTCTCTCCCTCCCTCCCTCTCTCTCCCTCCCTCTCTCTCTCTCTCTCTCTCTCTCTCTCTCTCCCTCCCTCTCTCTCTCCCTCTCTCTCTCTCTCCATCCCCCCTCTCACCCTCCCTCTCCGTTCCTCTCCCTCTCCCCCATAAATGGCCGTATGTCGCTAGTTTAAAGAATTTATTTCCAGAACGAATCAAAATAATCAGCTGATGGAAGAAGAAAAATTTAGAAATTAGTTTTTAGAAATAGGTTTAATATTTTATATTTGGATAATTCTAATCTTATGTTTAGTAAATAGTGGAAGTTACTATATTCAAGATATTTGCACATGCTAAGATGTAATTATTATTATAGTTATATTATAGTGTATCCACTGCTAAGTAAACCTTTTGGAATCATTGATCTGTCCCAAGTCCTGATTTGATTCAGATGTAATGGTTTGAGTTTATTTATAATTTGATCTAGCAGTGTGTCCTTCAGAAACTGTGCAGAAATGCAGAGTCAGTGTTTATTCATGCTCTGAATATGATGTTTTGTTTTGTTGGGTTTTTTTTCTGCCCTCAGATTTCTAGCTCAGGCGTCCCGTTTGTACGATTCCTCCCTCATCGCCTGCGTTAACTACATCTTCTCCACCGTGTTTGCTGTTGGTGCAGGTAACACACACACACACACACACACACACAACTTATCCAATTCTCCTGCTTGTTTTCTGTACATTCTGTTTTTATATAATAGGTTCATTGTTTTATTTTTATTTTTATCTAGGCGCCATATTTTACCTGGAGTTCAACCACGAGGACGTTCTGCACATCTGCATGTTTTTATTAGGGTAAGTTTGATATTATATCTGAGCGATGTTCCTACCGCATATCGTCCTTCTCTCTAAAAGGGGATTCATCTACATCATTTACACTACATTTACATTTACGACGTTTAGCAAGTAGTCTCCATCGATTAATACTTTCATACTGCTTGACTAGGTCACAGACTAAAGCTCCCATCAGTCTAAAACTAGGGAAGTGGGAGCTCAGTGTTCTGATGATGGACTGCTGATCAGAACATCGTGAGTTTGTTCCACTTCCAAGCTGCCAGAACAGAAAAGAGTCTTGATGAATATGTTCCTTGTTCCCTGAGAGACAGTTGAACAGTGTTGGAGTATCAGAAGGAGTGTGGTGCAATGTGGGGAAGATATAAATGGTGTTCATCCCCTCATCATTGTAGCTTCCTTTCTCATGATTTACTTCTAGGAAATATTGTCACAGCTCATCATTAATTCATTGTCAGTGTCCACATTCTGTATAAATTCACTGGTGAAAAACACCCAACAACCCCCATTTCTCTTTGTCTTTATTTTTTTGTCCTTCTCTTTCTCTGTCTCTCTCTGTCTGTCTGTCTGTCTCTCTCTATCTGTCTCTCTCTGTCTGACTCTCGCTCTCTCTGTCTGACTCTCGCTCTCTCTGTCTGTCTCTCTCTTTCTCGCTCTCTCTCTGACTGTCTGTCTCTGTCTTTCTGTTTCTCTCTTTCTCTCTCTCTCTTGCTCTCTCTCTCCCTGTCTCTCTATCTCTCTCTGTCAGTCTCTGTCTTTCTGTCTCTCTCTCTGCCTCTTGCTTTGTCTCTCTCTCTACTATATTTTCTCTCTCCCCACTCTATTTTCTCTCTCTCTCTCTCTCTCTCTCTCGCTCTCTCTCTCTGTCTCTGTCTCTGTTTTTCAGCATCACTTAAAATAAATGGAATTTTTTATAGGTGATAAATGACAGAAAATATAATTTACTTATACAAGTATCCAACAAATGACGCTCGGAAATAGTAGTAGCAGGAAGTTTCTTCTCATTTACTGACTCATGTTCTTGGACGCAGACTCGTATGAATGAGTTTTTGCTTATAGAGTGTGTAATAACTGGGAAGTTATCAAGCACCACAGGGCTTTTTCCCCCCGAATGTTTACACCGCGCTATTGTTTGTCTCTTTTACAGATGTGCCGTGTGCTTCCTCGGCGTATTCCTCATCACCAAAAACAAGAAGAAAACCAAAGCTTTTGAGCCGTATGTGACCATGGACATGGTGAAAGGTGGGTGAAAGGCACACATGATCATCCAGGAACCTGCAGTAATAAATGTAGAATAATAACATAAAGCCTGTTTCTGTCAGATCATACGCAGGGAGCTGATTAATTTATTGTCTATACTTTTTTATAGTACAGTACAGGGACAGTAGATTTGTTTCTTGGGAACATAAAAAGATGCATGTTTTTGTCTTATTAACTTGAGAGTAACTGAGGCAGGTGAGTTAGTGACTCTTTATAGGCACCATAACAGTGATAACAAGAAATAAATTGCATCACCGTCTCTCCATGATATTAACTGTAACTTGGAACATTTTAAAATCTTGATGTGTTATTCATTAATAAATCATGATCCTTGATAAACTGCTTTCATATGTGAAAAAGAATAAAATGAGAGGTGTGCTGTTTTTGGAAAACGTCACCTTGACTCCACTTTGCATCAGCTACATCACACGACACTGTCTCTGATTATTTCTTACAGATTATTATGAGATGTATAAATATATGAGGTCCCGATACTTCTGTCAGTGTAAGCTGTTCATGTGGTAGATTATTTGCATACTCTGCTTTGTCCTCCAGAATTTCAAAAACGCTGCATACGTTTTTTTTCTTCCAAATATTTGCAATGCAAAGATTTTCAGATTTTTTTGGGGGGAAAACTACTTCTTTTAAACTCCTAACAGTGAAGACACATCTGTAATGATTTTCTATTAGAGATGTGGTGTGATAATGTCATTTTGTAAAATCGTACGGTCCTGTGAATACCGTTGTGTCAGCTTGATTTAATCCTGTAGGAACTAAATGTTAAAAATAAAGTTAATGAATTTTAATAATACATATATCTTTCTTTGTTTTTAACACAGGTATTCCAACGATCCATGAAAAAGGCTGGCCCGTTCAGCCGGATTATAACGGTTCTTTCTCTTACGGCACCCTCGTGAATAACGACACCATCACACCTGCAACTCTCCCAGTGGTGAATCGGGATACGTGTGCATCTCCCGACACGGGTCGCCCGTACCAGGCAGACGAGATCAAAAAAGACTAGTTAAACCTCTGACAGGACCTCCCATTTATAAAAAAAAAAAAGAAGAAGAAAAAAAAGAATAAAAGCTGCATCTGACTTTATTGCTCTCTTCAAGCATTTAGTTCTATAGGATACTGAATGACTTGCTGATCCAGAAAAACTGAATGGCAAAGATTCCAGAAAACTTCTAAAGACCTTTCCAGAGATGTGAGGCAACTTTCGAGCATCCCAGTTGTCAGACCTTTGTTTTTTGTTTTTTTTAAATCTACTGCGGACGTCAGGGTGAGCTAAAGCAAAAACGCAGCTCCAGAACGGCTCACATCCTCATTCCACTCTGCTGTTAGTCTTAACCTTTGCTCGTGTTCAGTGTAGCTTTTGTGTGCGTTTCGACGGCAACACACCACTTCACAGCCAAAGAAAATCCCTAATTCATAATAACTTCATCATGTAATGAAAATTGTGCTGAGAGTCATTGTGCATCGTCATCTATAATAACCATATTTATTATAATACAAAGATGCCTTAGAACAAAACTTTTTGCCCTTAAAGTAGCACCGGTTTCACTCTGTGCTCCGGTTACTTTCGGTATTTCTTCTCATGTCCGTGTGTTTCCTCCAGGTTCCTCGGGATTCTTCCAGGTTCTTCAGGTTTCCTTCTATCTCCCATAAAAATGCCTATAGCTCAGTTCATACTTCTGGGACTATAAAGTAGTTCCAGGTGTGACTGTGTGTGTGTTGTGCCCTGAGATAGATGGGTGACATTTTTCTGGCCCAGAAATGCCCTTTTTTCCCCCGTCAGGCAATTTTAAAGCACAGGATGCAATCGACTGAGAGGAAGGAGGAAACTCATTACGCTTTATAAAAGACATACTGCTGTTTCAAGCGGAATAATTCAACAGTGCTTTATTCAGTGTATTTTAGTGGATCTGTCTTCACCACCATGCCTTTATTCCTCATCCTAACGCTATGCATTCAACTCTACTCTATGCTGCTGCAGCATCACTTTACTCTCATCAGTATAATCATATTCAAGCACGCATCTAAAGGAAAGGAGTTGATTCTCAACTGGCAGCATCAGGGCTTTTTACATTTAAAAGATTTTTTTGTGTGTGGTAACAGATGTGTAAACAATCAGATTTACTTACTCACATTCCGGTGTTGTGTCATCCATCTTTTCATCCATCTTTGGTCTTTGATTTTTCTTGATATGGGTGTAAGGGCATGCAAGATCTCTTTGCTCCACAGAATGGCTCTTGGGGTCCAAACAATATTTCATATTTCTGGTAGATAGACTCCAGCACTTTTTTTTTTATTATATTTATTTAAATGATGATTCCAAGTCGTTGTGGTGACGGTTGAAATCCCATCAGCCGAGCTAGTCTTAGACACTGTGATTAACGTTGCTTACATAAAGGTTATGTGGAATCAGTTTTGTCTGTTATGCTGCGTTATCTGTAAATCATTATCATGTAATCATTACCTGGTTACAAAGCTTTGCTAATGGAATACATTATATAAACATAAATAGCTAGTTAGACAATGGTGCCATAATATAATAATAATAATAATAATCCATCCATCCATCCATTTTCTACCGCTTATCTGGGGCTGGGTCGCGGGGGCAGCAGTCTAAGCAGGGACACCCAGACTTCCCTCTCCCCAGACACTTCCTCCAGCTCTTCCGGGGGAATACCGAGGCGTTCCCAGGCCAGCCGAGAGACATAGTCCCTCCAGCGTGTCCTAGGTCTTCCCCGGGGCCTCCTCCCGGTTGGGCATGCCCAGAACACCTCCCCAGGGAGGCGTCCAGGAGGCATCCGGAACAGATGCCCGAGCCACCTTAGCTGACTCCTCTCGATGTGGAGGAGCAGCGGCTCTACTCTGAGCTCCTCCCGGGTGACCGAGCTCCTCACCCTGTCTCTAAGGGAGCGCCCAGCCACCCTGCGGAGGAAACTCATTTCGGCAATAATAATAATAATAATAATATATGGGTATTAAATATAGCATAATGGCTTGTACACAGAGGTGTTTTTGTTGTTAGAAAAGCTATATATCAAGCTACAAAGCTTTCAAGCTTATTACTGATTGAGTATTAAGTAAAATAAGGTATTTGGAAATGTCCAGAATTCAGAAGCAATTCTGAAGCAAAAAAACTCAAATTTATAGCTGATTTTCAGCTATTTGTGAAAGTTACTGCTTTTCCTAATCAAGCTAATTTTAACTTCAAATGTGTCTTCCTACCAATGACCTAAGAGTTCACAAACATTTTCATGAAGGTATACATGCGTTATGAATGATTTATGAAACTCATTAGCTCTGACCTTACCTGTAGTTTGATCAGTTGAGGATCTCAGCTCTCAGATGTTTATCTGAAGTCCCTCATTGCTTTAAAAGCTTTAAGTTGGCATCGGCCTTAGTTGCCTCTGGTGTGAGCCGGTGAAGAATTCAGTTTATCATTTGTACTAGTAATAATTGAATCCTATGTTGTCACTTTATTTCTGAAGGTAAACGTGTAGCTGAAAGGAACTACATTTATTTTCATTTATTTATTTCTTTAATGTACAGTAGAAAGATTAGAAATCATCACTGTCTTAATTTGCAATTCCAAAGAATTTGTCAGTGTCTGGACCAAAGGAAATAATTATACGTGTGTAGACGTGTGTCCGACTGATGTTTTTGAGGGTAACACTAATTAATCTTTGAATCAATAAAATAAGCTGAATACTGAATTTTGATGTTGCTGAAGTTATAAGAATGCAACTTGTTAAAACTGTAAATGGTGCGTGGCTTGATTTCTTCAGTGTGACTTTGGGCATTAAACTCTGTATACCATGTTCCATGCTGTATACCCTGTATTCCATGTGTCTCAAATTGTAAAATTACATCACTTACCACAATGCAAAGACTACAGTTATGAATTAGCCATACAGACGATTGGTTTAAGCCTTATACAGCGAATGTCTAGATCTTTAGATAGTAATAATTGTGACAATAAGGATAAAATGGAAAAAATAATAATAAAAATGGATAAAATAATTCATCTAATCATATTTAAGTCAAAGGTAAATTCTAAACATAGACTATACATATAGTTATTACAATCTATAAACAAAATTTAAAGTTAAACAAACTTTTTTTTACAGTTAAACAAAAACTTTCAATATAAAAAAATAGGAAATACTGGTTTATAGTGAACATAGGGAATTTGCAATGTAAATATACAGTCAAGGATGATATGTTGTGTTTACATTACATTTACGGCATTATCCAGAGTGACTTGCAACTGAGGGTTAAGGGCCTTGCTCAGGGGCCCAGCAGTGGCAGCTTGGTGGACCTGGGGTTCGAACCCATGACTTTACGATAAGTAGCCCAACACCTTAACCACTGAGCTACCACATGCCGGAGTTACTACATTGTGTCACTCAGTTATGTGTAAACAGGAAGTCCAAAAAAGGGACCTTCTGTGCTGAGGGTGCGAGCAAGAAGGAATTGAGCCTGAGCTTCACACCTGAGGCCTAACTGTCAGAAAGTCCAGGTATTAAATGCACTTCTGTAAGTTGTTCTGTTTCAGGTGGTTAAGGGCTGTGTCCAGTATGAGGTTGATCTCAGGGGTCTAATGTGGATGTGGCAGGAAGGAAAGAACACATGGAGGATTTAAGCATCAGCTTTTCAGACGTATTCAAAGACTTCACAAAACTTTTACAATTTTTAAAATTAAAATAAAACCTGTGACGTTAGTCTCATATGTAGAATAGTCCGATATCGCTCTTTGCCCCACTGTTGACTTGCTTTCTATTGTTCCACAACATTAATTGCTGTAACTTCTGTGATATAATCAGAATAAAGCACTTTGAGTCACGCGGTTAGAGAGAAACAACACGTCCCATACTTACATACTGCAGCTTTAAACAAGCGAACAGGTGTTTGCGACCGCGCGTAACGTCCCGTAGTACCGCCTCCTTCCGAGAGCTCGACAGCCATTGGCTGGTTCTATCAGACGCGTGAGTTTGATTGGACAATCATTGTGCTAGTGATTACGTTGAGCATCAGGAATAACGGTTTTAAAGGCCAGATAAATAAATTCACGTCATTCGGCCATGAAATCACGACACGCGCGAGCTGAAGGAAATAAACTCTGACGCTGCTGGTTTTACTTTGCATTTGTTTCGGTAAGCGTTTGGATAAATAATGTTTATTTGGTCTGTTGTGGCGGATTTAAATACATTTAAATACATTTGTGAGCTTTTCATACAGTTTACTGCAGTGTGTTTTATATAGAGACGTTTTGTTGACTTTCTCCTCTGTCTTCTTTTAGTGTGTTTACAACATGGACAGTAAAAATAAATACATAAATAGTATGGATCTCTAGGGGCTGGTTTTTATGTTGTTTGGTTTAAAAATAAATGTGTACAAATTGAATCGCATTTGTGCCATAATTACTTTGTCTTTGTCCAGAATTTAATTTATAACAAAGCTCGCCTTTAATAAGATTAGTGCTGGATAAGAAAAATGTAATTAGGAAAGTGACCGCTGGATGTCGCTGTTGCACATGTAAACTATAGATAGACAGACAGACAGATAGACAGAGATGGATAGATAGATTCTTTTATTGTCATTGCACAACGAAATTAAGTGTCAGACCTTATGGTGCACGAAAAGGTAAAAGATAAAATGTATACACGTAAATATAAAGGAATATAAACATTAACATAAATGATCCAATAAAATACTATTTAGTTGAGGTAGTAGACAGCTGAGATATTGCACATGTGAACAGTAAAGTTTAGTAAAATCAAAATTTACGTTTAAACAATATTAAGGTATTGAATTCAATGTCTGAGCTAAGTTGCACATCTTCTCCTGCTGTCCCTGCTGTTCTGTGGTCTCCTCAAACCTTCCAAAACATGATGGTATGCTAAATTAGGCAACCTTGTGTAATGTGTAAAAGTGTGTGTGTGTGCGCAGTGCCCTGGGATGAACTGATGTATAATCCAGGGTGTATTCCAGCTTCACGCTTTTTCACCTAGGGTGTGTTTCTGCCTCACACCCAGTGTTTCCAGGATAGGCTCTGGATTCATCTCAATACTAACCCAAATATACATACAGAGGACAAGGCATGATTAACTTACTATGCATGGGGAAAAAATTAGCTCTAGTTTCTAACTGTCACTACTCAATCACCAGTAGCACTGCTGTATCTCATATGCTTTTACCACTACAAACTATTTTGGATGGGAATGGTCTCGCTCAAATCTGGACAGCTGTACAATTAATGGACAGGGCAGAGGGGGACTAAGGACCTGCATGTAAATATGGTACAGTCAGTAATTGTGCAATTACAGAGTGACCAATTTAATAAAAAATAATTTAAAAAGCCAAGTTGTTTCAGCTACACATTCATGGCATTTAGCAGACAACCTTATGCAGAGTGACTTACATTTTTATTTCAGTTTATACAACTGTGTAATTGAGGGTTAAGGGCAGCTTGGTGGACCTGGGCTTCAAATCTATGACCTTTCAATCAGTAGTCCAACACGTTAACCACTGAGCTACCCCATCCCACACGGTGGGTATTCCTAATAATATTGCCACTGAGTTTACGCTATATTAGCTCAGGCGTCTGTGTAGCTTGAAAAAAAAAATTTACCCAAAAGAATAAATCTCTATACTACACCTAGACTAGAAATTTGTTATTTGTTTGCAGGTTTCAGACTGAAATGAACCATCATGGTTAGACCATATTGCTCCTGGGATGATAGTTAAGTACTGAATTAAACATTATGGGATGTGCTTTTATTAGAAGTCCTGATGGTGATTATTTTCATGTAACAGTATGTTATAGTCTACAGTCTCTCCATGTTTTATTCCTCTTATAGCACAGTAATTTGACGAAATTAGTTATTATTAAAGAAATGATAACTTATCAGATTAATAATGCACGCACATAAGAACTTTGCATCTCGCACTGCTGTCAGAAATGCTGTTAAATAAATTAAATCAACACCTACTGAGCAGTTAGAACTAAGAATTTCACAGAAAAAAGAACACTATTCACTATAAACAGTAGGAATGTACTTTGTATTAATCCTGATTTTGAGGGATGGTTAATACTTCTGTTCTGCAGTCTTTTTTTAATGCATTTCTCATTTATGGTGAATAATAATAATAATAATAATAATAATAATAATAATAATAATAAGCAAAAATACATCTTTACTCAACTCCCTGTCTCTGTTTATATAGTCTACTCGCTGAGCAGGCCGATGAAGATGATGCGTGATGGACTGAAGTTGTGGAGTAATGGCACAGACGCCCACTCTAGTGACCCTGAGGAAGATGAGGATGAGAATGAGGAGGAGATGATGATGTTTGGGGAGAATGATGAAGAGTCAGAGGACATGATGGACTTAAGCGACCTGCCGACCTCACTGTTTGCCTGCTCTGTACACGAGACAGTGTTTGAGGAGGACAGGCAGCGGGTGAGTGGTGCTGGAGTGTGTGTGTGTGTGTGTGTGTGTGTGTGTGTGTGTGTGTGTGTGTGTGTGTGTGTGTGTGTGTGTGTGTGTGTGAAATAATGATTAAGCCAATCATGCTGTATATTATGGGCCATGCCTCTTTTTTTTTCTTTTCTTTTCTTTTTGTAAGCTGCTAATCTTAACCATTAGATGTGAAACCAAGCCAAACATTTTAAATTTCTTCTTATCATTATAAACCATATAACCAGATTTATTTTTATCTCATTTGTCCACAAATTATTTTTCCAGCAGTCCTCTGTATTGTCCACATAATATTTAACAAACGTCATGGGAAGCAATGTTCTTTTTGGAGAGTAGCAGCTTTCTTCTTGCAGCTCTGCCTTGCACAACGAGGTTGTTCAGTGTTCACCTGATGGCAGACTCGCTAACATTAACATTAACCAAAGTAAAAGAGGCCTTTAGTTGATTAGAAGTTACTCTGGGTTCCTTGCTTTTGGAGTGATCTTTGTTTGTTGAAAACCTTTGGCAAGGGCAGTAATGGTCTCATACTTCCTCCATTTGTACAGAATCTGTCTGACTATAGATTTGTGAAGTCCAAATTCTTTATTTTGTAAACTTTTCCAGCCCGATGAGCAACAATAACTCTTTTTGTGATGTCCTCAGAAATCTCCTTTGTTTTTGCCATGATCCACTTTTACAAACATGCGTCATGAACATCAGACTTTGATATATTTCTGTTCTTTAAATAAAATAGGACACTCACAGAGACCTAATTGTCATCCCATTGACTGAAATCGGATGGACTCTAATTTGACCTTCAAGTACTAATCCTAGAGGTTCACATACCTTTGCCTTTCACAGATACTGTATATAATATTGGAACATTTTCCTAAATAAAAAAATGACCAAGTATAATATTTGTCTGATTTTTTTGATTGGGTTTACTTTGTCTGCATTTGGGACTTGTGAATGTCTGATGATGTTTTAGGTCATATTTATGCAGAAATATCAAAATTTCTAAAGGGTCCACAAACTTTCAACCGACACTGTATATGAATTAGCGAGTTGATGTTTGAATGTTTGAAAGGTGAGTGTGTGTGTGTGTGTGTGTGTGTGTTATAATAGATAAATTGTTAAATTGTTGTGGCAATGAAGCATCATCCCAGAATGAATACATTTTTTAACCACACACAAATGCGCACATGCACGTACACACACACACACACACACACACACACACACACTGCCTCAAGCATGTACTGTAGTTCCAACCTAGATGGTTTTATATTCGCTACTAATGCACACGTTTTAAATATAATGGATTCTGAGCAAGCCAGAACAGAATAACCTGCATTTAGTGACTACATTTCCACAATGTTCCTGTGATTTAACCCATTTGTGGCAGCATGTTTGCTTCTCTGCAACTGTGGTTGAAAATATTTCCCTGGTAAACAATCATACATCATACTGGAAGTGAAAAGCAATCACAGCAATAGGAGCTGTAAAGGAAATTCTGGCAGTTCTTTTTCTGTTCGATTTTGAGGATAAAAGCACAATGATTTGAATCCGTGTGGTGATAAAAGTCTAGAACGTAATCCCACATACGTTAAATCTTAGGTAGCGTGTATACAGTAGGAGTTTGTCATTATGGTTAATGTAAGGTTTTTTTAAAAAAACAGAGCAGGATCATCAGTGTGCCTCTCAGCAACACCCATTCTTCTTCTGATATACAGTTTGCTATTGGCTGTCAGACCATGATTCTGGTTGTTGTCTTCAATCTTTACTCCAGAAATGGATTCTCAGCCGCAGCATGCACTGAGAAGACTTTTCCCCCCCACAGTCAAAGCCCTGACTTTAAAGCTGTCAGTTGTTTTGATTTGATTTGTATCTCTCTTTCGCCCATTCTCTCTTGACCAGTTCCCACTTACATTTAGCAGACACCCTTATCCAGAATGACATACATTTGGTCTCATTTTATACAACTGAGCAATTGAGGATTAAGCAGTGACAGTTTGGTGGACCAGGGATTTAAACTCACAACCTTCCAATCTGTTGTCCAACGCCTTAACCAGTGAGCTACCACATCCCCACTAGTTCCCACTCACCCGCTGCTCATGGTGCATTACTGGGCAGCAGAACATACTCTGAGGAAAGCGCTTTCTGCCCTCTTCCACATACCTGAGCTCACAGATGCCCTGGAGTTCGATTGACAAGAGGAGAGAGCAATGCTTTACCGCCCACCCTGACAGTCCAGAGAGCATGGTCAGGATTCAAATGCATAATCTTTAGCTGATCAATAAAACACTTTCCTTCTCTCATATTTTAAGGTTGCTCACTGGATATACGTTTGTTATTGTTAGGCACACAATATGAATCTGTGCTTTAATCTGTCGCTGTCTCCGAGGGACACCTCTCTCTGAGCTACCACACTAGCTAAAGCTAATCAGCAGGTAATTATGTGGTGCTCAAAGAGCTTGAATAGTCAAAAATCATGTTGAAAGAAATGAAAGAAGAGCTTTTATTATTTCCTGTTCAATCGTAGTTTGTTATACAGACTTTAAGCAGAAAGGCCGTTTCCGTAGTGCAATAAATTTTGTCTGCAATCTATAGAAAAGTGCCTCCGAAAATACATTCTAGGCTTTTTAAGGAACCCAAAGGAAGCATTGGGGAAAGAGATTGTCCTGCTAAAACGAAAGGACAGCATGATAATGTATGAAGAATGTTGATATGTTGATCAAGCAAAACACTGTCCTGTGTATTTTTGTATAGAGTGGGAAGGTGTGAGTTAATCCTTCAACATGAAGATAAAAATAACTGTGCAGTTAGGGACACGGGTAGTAAAGCATTCTGGGTGACCCTGACGTGCTTGTCGCTTGGTACATCATATCTATTCTCTGGACAACAGACTAAAAATAACACATGGATGCGTGTGTACACCTCTCTTAAAGCTTTCTTAAAGTTTGGCCAATAACTGTAGCATTATCATCATTAGGGTCCTTCAGCATCATCAGACATCATGACCTCTACACCACTGTGTAATTTAGCTGTTGACCTGCTTTCAAGGTTTTCAGGTTCAGTGTGTGTGTGTGTGTGTGTGTGTGTGTGTGTGTGAGAGAGAGAGAGAGAGAGAGAGAGAGAGAGAGACTTTTGACTTTTTACAATCCTTTATTTGCACAAGTCACATATAAAAATGAGAGTGATTTAAATAAATAAATAAATAAATAAAATATTAAATTAATTTCAGGGTAGAGATAACAGTAGTAATTTGTTTAGCTCTGGTCCAAAGATGAGTTCCCATTCAGTAACAGAGCACAGAGCATTATCACAGCACCACACTGATTTAAAAATCATTCATGCTTTAAAAAAAAAACAAAAAACA
Source organism: Tachysurus vachellii (assembly GCF_030014155.1). Taxonomy (NCBI): domain Eukaryota; kingdom Metazoa; phylum Chordata; class Actinopteri; order Siluriformes; family Bagridae; genus Tachysurus; species Tachysurus vachellii. The sequence continues at coordinate 6,483,920 of NC_083469.1, read as the reverse complement.
ATCAGGACTCTTGATTTATCCAGTCTGGAGAATTTTTATCTTTTAGCATCACAGTCTATGTTTTGTGCTATCTTGTTTTTTCCAGCTCAGGTATATTGCCATTATTTTTTTGCCTGTGGCCCATTTAATACTAAGAATAAAAGACTGAAAAGTAAAATCAGCATCAAAAGACCTTAAAAGCATGAAAAACAGTTTCTCTCTGTGAACAAAACGGACAATCGTGTGTAACATCAGGGTTTAAAATGGAAATAAATGTTCACATAGATAATACTATGTAAAGTCCTCCACTGGACAGTGGTTTATACAGTGCCTGCAATTCTGGTTTAATATCATCATTAAAACCAAGAACATTTCTCCATGGAGTGTCTACCCTCCCACTCAGGTTTTTCTTATTTAAAACTTTAACACAGGCTCTGTAGAACAGCTCCCCCGACAATGTCAGGAAGTCCATCTCCCCTTCGCACAAAGGTCAGGAGAAATGTTCAGCTGGCAATGGGTCCTTCTTCTACAGGACCAGTCTCTTTGTGTTGGTAGTCAATCAACCAAACATGCCCCTCTGATGTTAGGAAGGATCTCCAGTGGTGTAAGATCTGATTGACAATGAACATGGACCGCAGCCCCATATGCACTGCCAGGTCCTCTGCCCTTGACAGATATTTTCCTGATATGTTCATAAGTTCCCGGAGTGTCACAATGCCTGAAGAGATGAGAGTCCTGGACATTGCAGGAATGGCCGCATTGGAGATGTCTATGCGCCCGCTGTACAACAGAGACTCCTCCAGCAGCCAGTGTAATGTTACACAGCCTTTGTTTTGTTTTTTAAAAGAGTTCCAGATTTTAAAAAGTCCACAATAAAAAAAGGTAATCCAGAAACATCCAACCTTTTGGTGTCCATTAGAAACAAAATCCTGTCCAGCCTTAGACCACAACTGTGCTTTATAATCCACTGGCTGCTGCGCTCCATACCAAGACTTTAGGTAGAGTGAGGAGTCTTTGTATGAACTGGAGATGGAAAGCTTCAGCTCTGCTGGCTAGGTGGACCAGCCCCTGCCCTCCTTCCTCTTTGGGAAGATGTAGGACACTCTGAGGAATCTTTTATAGACCATCTCAGTAGAAGTCCACCAGCAGACTCTGGATGTTCACTAGCAGGTTTGGAGGCGGATCCACGCATGCCAGCTTGTTCCAGAGGGACGACGCTGCGAGGTTGATGATGACCAGTATTCCCCCCTTGTAGGACATCCTTGGAACCAGCCGCTTCCATCTGCTCAGTTTACCCTTCATTTTCTGTACAGTGCCATCCCAGTTTTTATTTAAAATCTCATTGTTCCCGAGGTAGACACCCAATTATTCAAAACCGCCTGTTTTCCACACTAAACCTCCTGGTAGTGTATGCTGCCCACCTCCCCACTCTCCTACTAAAATGACTTCACTTTTTGCGCAGTTGACCTTGGCAGAAGGTAAAAACTGAAAATCGTTTTAAATATCAGTTAAAACATACAGATCTTTCTGTGAGGCAATCATAACTACCAGGTCATCTGCATACTCTTATAAACATAGTGAAGCATTGGTGTGTGGAATGTTAAAACTAGAAAAATGAGACCTCAGTTTCCATAAGAGTGAGTACAGCATACCTGAAAGAGAACAGCCTTGTCAAATACCTCTGTACACTTTAAAACACTCACATAAACCACCGTTAACCTTCAGTACACTCTCAATTTCACTATTCAACACCTTGATCATGACTAGAAAACCTTGGCTGAGCCCGAATGTTTCCAGCACCTTCCACAAATAGTCATGCTCAACGCAGTCAAATGCCTATTCTAGAAAAATCAGTCCAGTCTTTAATCCCAATAGCTTGGAGACGTCCAAAATGTCACAAATTAAGTATACGTTATTGAATATTCACCTATCAGGGACACAGTACTACCTGGTCTTGGTAAATGAGCTGCTCCGTTACCTTAGTCAGTCTCGAGGCTAATGCTTTTGAGAGCAGCTTGCATCAGTACACAGTAGTGACACCGGGCACCAGTTTTTCAGGTCCGTCAGATCCCCCTTTTTTGGCAGTAGGATAAGGATGGCCCTCCTGCAGCTCAAAGGGAGTCTACCTCTCCTCACACTGTCCTGTAGAATGCCCAACACATCCTGCCTTATAACTACCCAGAAAGACCTGTAAAACTCAGCAGGTAGACCATCTATCTACCCATCGATTCTCCATATGTCAGCTTTCTGTCTATCTCCCTGGTTGCTTGCTTAGAGAGCTTTGGCAGGTCAAGAAGGAAACTCTCATCCACCATCTGTGCCCCTGACCACTCACTGCTGTACAGCTTACAAGTAGAATCTTACTGTCTGCTTGCGAATTTCAGTGGGCTCCGATGAGAGATTCCCTGATTCTGTTCACATAGCATGTATGAATCTTTTCTGTCCAATCGTTTGCTCTAAATTGAAGAAGAACTTAGAAGGAGCATCCATCCCAGTCACACTGTTAAAGCATGAGCGGACCAGCGCCCTTTGTGCTGTGATGTCTAACAAGTGGTTTAATTTGGCTTTTTTATTTTTTAGGGTTTCAAAATTCCCTCGATCTCTTGTGTACTCCAAACACTGTAGTTCCACTATTTCTATCTCCAGAGCTTTCATAGATCTAACAATGTGTCCTTTGACGATGAGTGTACTGTTGACAAAAAACCTTGCCAGGGAGAGTGTATTATCTATGGCCTGGGCCCACGTGTACTGTCTCTTTTTTCATTAAATGTTCTCCATATATCACATAACTTGTGGGCCTCCATCATCTCCCACAGATGCTTATGGGAAGCCACATACGTGAGGCTCTGATCTAAAATATCTGTTATACAGTTAAATTCTCCACCTAAACTGAAAATATCAGCAGTGTCGCAGTCAGCAATCACATTGTTTATTTTATCTAAAAAACGTATCCTCTCCACTACATTGGTGGGAGCGTACACACTTTTTATGAGAATGAGGTTTTAGTTTTTATCTTTCACCTTTAAAAAGCCTCCCATTTAAAAACTCTTCATAAATTTGCAAACAAACAGCAAGGCAACTCCAACACTTAGTGTTGTGTTATGACCACCAATCACCAACCCGTACCACTCCTAGACCAATCAATGGCATTACTGGACTTCTGGGCTTCGGCTTACTTTCCTTCAGCTTAGTTCCAGGGCCTTCAGCAGGCGGCCAAATCTGTAGCTGCAGGGGGAATGACCCCAGCCGGCTCAGCTGCTTCTTGCCTCGGTTGCTCAGAAACTCTGGGGTCACTCTGCATCTCAGGACAGACCCGAACAAGTTGTCCCGTTTTGCCACAGTAAAAACATTTCATATGTAATCAAAACCATCAATGTTAAATTTAAAAACAGCATTCAGCTCTTCTGTACCTTGCTCAAAAACCATAAAAGACCACTCTCCACACAGACACTGGGTGTTTAACAAGTGGGGATTTTCAGCCAAGGGGAATTTTCTTAATGTCTTAATGTCAACATCGTTCTAAAAAACAGCAATTGCCCTATTAATTCAGGAGGCAGAGACGATGTTCTCGTGCCCCACTAGAACACACTCAACACTCGCCACACACACCAATCACACGCCGTGCTGGCGAGTTACAACTTTCGCAACTTTCGCACAGCTTCGTGCTCCGAATCGCCATGCTCCTCTAACACACATGCACTCACTTACACACATGCACGCAGGCACGCACCTACACTCACACGTGCTAACACACAGCTACTTGCTCACACACATGCTCACACAACAAAAACAATTAATCCAAGATGTTAAACTGAGAAAATTGCATAAAATGCCAAAGAATTGGCAAGATGCCAATCGCTTTCACCGGCTCAACACGCAACCCTTACTCATCCACTATGCATGCGTAGAGGGAGACAGATGGAGAGAGACAGACAGACAGAGAGAGAGAGAGAGAGAGAGAGAGAGAGAGGCAGTCAGACAGAGACGCAGACAGACAGACAGACAGACAGACAGACAGAGAGGGAGAGAGAGAGAGAGAGAGAGAGAGAGAGAGAGAGAGACATACTTGCAGAGACAGAAAGAGCCTGGTGAATGGCAGGGACCATAATTTTCTCTCTGGACTAATATTTTATTAAAACTTGGAATTTAAAGCAGACCATTTGTTGTTGTTGTTGTTGTTGTAGTTGTTGTAGTTGTTGTTGAATTTGATATTTTCACCTGAAAATGACCAGCCACAACTTTAAATTACATAACATTTTCTATTACCTTGATACTGTACCTGGACAGGAAATGGACAGGCTTTTACTCCAAGATGGATGCACACAATTCCTGTATTATCTAACAGCCAGGGAGCCCTTTGAAAAAAATCATTAAGTGTGCATTTAGTACTGATTTATTTTAATAAACATAATCCAGCTATTCAGCTATTAGGCTTTTTGTGTAATAGTGTACAGTAATATACTTTAGTTCAAGTTAGAATATTATCTATAACAACTCTGTGATAAATATAATAGCTTTTATAATGGTGGCTTGTGATTTCAAGCACTGTAACAAAATTTTGAAGAATCAGATATTTTTAGATTCACCTTCACTTCACTTTGGCTTCATGTTGCTTTCCAAAAGAAACAGCCATTTTGGTGGTGTATTAATTAATTACAGTTGTTTCTAAAAATAAGTCTAGCCAAAAAAGGAAAGCTGTTCTTCTCATCCTTATATAATACTGAATATTTGGCTAAAATAGACTTGTTTGTCTTCTCCTGTGCTCCTAGATGTGACTTTAGACAGAAAGGATTGGAGGACTGAGATGAAAATAGTCTCTACTGCTCTTTGGATCATGATGATATTAATATAGGAATTGGGCATGAAGATGGAGATAATGGAGATGCAGTGTTTCTGAGTCACCAGGCAACAGGCACACATTGTCTCTCCTTCATTCACATTCCTTTTCTGTTCATTATTAATTCAGGCTGTTTATATGAACTGTGGAACTGTTTTTTTTTTTTTTTTTTATGTATTTCCTGTGAATCTGTTCTTTCTCTCTATGTCTTTTTCATTCTCTATCTATTTCTGCTGCATCACCCTGCATTCCTCTGCACCTGGACCCTCCCTGTCTCTCTCTCTCTCTCTCTCTCTCTCTCTCTCTCTCTCTCTCTCTCTCTCTCTCTCTGTTCTATAAATATCTTGCCCTAGTTTGCTGCAGCTGCAGTGAAGCCAGAGGCTGGTAGAGAAGGGTGAGATAGCAAAGCAGTCTACACACACACACACCACACACACACACACAATCCAGATTTATTCATTTGCACTATATGTAATTAATTCCACCTGCCCAAACATTAAACCACTCAGATATTTCCAATAAATTGTTTCCAGGTCTTAAGCTTGAACCTGCCAGACAAGATGGATAGACCAGTGCACAACAGCTCATAAACACACAAACACCACAGCATGATGTCTGTCACACACATACACACGCGCACACACACAGTGCCATCGCTGTATATTGTGTGAGATTCATATACACACACACACAGTGCCATCGCTGTATATTGTGTGAGATTCATACACACACACACACACACACACACACACAGTGCCATCTCTGTATATTGTGTGCGATTCATACACACACACACACACACAGTGCCATCTCTGTATATTGTGTGAGATTCATACACACACACACACACACACACACACACACAGTGCCATTGCTGTGTATTGTGTGTGATTCATACACACACACACGCACGCACACACGCACACGCACACACACACACAGTGCCATCTCTGTATATTGTGTGAGATTCATACACACACACACACACACACACACACACACACACACACAGTGCCATTGCTGTATATTGTATGAGATTCATACACACACACACACACACAGTGCCATTGTTGTGTATTGTGTGTGATTCATACACACACACACGCACGCACACACACACGCACACACACACAGTGCCATCGCTGTGTATTGTGTGTGATTCATACACACACACGCACGCACACACACACGCACACACACACACACACACACACACACACACACACAGTGCCATCGCTGTGTATTGTGTGTGATTCATACACACACACACACACGCACACACACACATGCACACACACACACAGTGCCATCTCTGTATATTGTGTGAGATTCATACACACACACACACACACAGTGCCATTGCTGTATATTGTATGAGATTCATACACACACACACACACACACAGTGCCATTGTTGTGTATTGTGTGTGATTCATACACACACACACGCACGCACACACACACGCACACACACACAGTGCCATCGCTGTGTATTGTGTGTGATTCATACACACACACGCACACACACACGCACACACACACACACACACACACAGTGCCATCGCTGTGTATTGTGTGTGATTCATACATACACACACACACACACACACACAGTGCCATCGCTGTATATTGTGTGTGATTCATATTTATATCCCATTATTATATTCAAATGTGAGTACTCGTAAAAAAAGTCAAAACAGTGGAGTGCTACAATGATTCATGGTTCTATGAAAACTATTGGGGAGGGGGTGTTCTGTGTAAAGTGCACCAACAAATATACCTGGAAGCATTATCTGTTCTACTGCCCTGCTTTTCTTCCTACATACAAAACAAAAGACGGTTCTATTAGTTGTACTGACAGGGAAAATAATGCACTGTCTGGAAAAACAAAATCACACGGTTCAATGGTTTATAGTTCTGAAAACCCAACAACAGACCTGCTATTGGCCATGTTTTACTGCCTTTGAAAGAAAATAGGTTTTAGAGAGAAAGTTGCTGTAATGTATATGATAACGGGAAATAACGTTTCACAGACAATCCAGATCATTCATAGACATGTCATTTTTAATCATTGACCTGATTGAGAAGGAGTGAAATAATGTTCCTAGAAAACCACAAATCAGTAAAGGATGATGCATGAGTTTGGTTGTTTCTCTGACAATGTCAGTGCCTCTGAATGAGATCACCTCTTCAGGCAAACAGATCCATTTGATATCTTAAGGCGCTGCATTGAACTTTTCACATCCACACCCAGGTGCATGGTCACATGTACAGTAGGTTGGTAGTTACTGAAATATTCTATGCTTGCCACACAAACCCTGATCATTCAGACATCTGAGAGAGGGAAGTGTTACTAATGCAAATTAAGCAGGTGATTAGGTGTTTGGCTGAAAAACCTACAAAATAAACCCTGGCTATTCCAAAAACCTTTTGTGCAACAAAAATAAACTAAAAAAAACCCCGCTTAAATTAACTTAATTAATGCAATAATACAAATCTTTTTTCTTTTTTGTCTCAGCCAGTAATACAATTTTAGACTCTATTTCACTATTACTGATAGTCCTTGTTTATTTAAATTCTAGCTATGCAAATTAATATCCTTACAATTTAATATCCTTAACTTCACATAGCCTAGTGGTTAAGGTGTTGGCCTACCAATCAGAAGGTTGTGAGTTCAAATCCCAGGTCCATCAGGCTACTGCTGCTGGGCCCCTGAGCAAGGCCCTTAACCCTCAATTGCTCAGTTGTATAAAATGAGAGAGAATGTAAGTTGCTCGGGTTAATGGCATTTGCCCAAATGCTGTAAATGTAAAAAATAAAAGGGAGAAACAAAAGGAAAATAAATCAACAACAGCACAAGCAAAATCAGGCATGAGCAGTAAATAACAGTAAACCTCAAGTGCAATTCTCAGTGACACACAGTGAATCAATATTTCTTCAAATTCAATATTGTCAGTGTAAATTTACTCAAAATGACCAGAAACTTAGGTCCAGTGTCCACCTTATTCCCGTTTAGGTGTTCCAGTTATAGAACACTGCTTTGTGGGAAAAAATATATATAATTCTATATAATTTAAAAAGAAAACAAAAGGTTGTACACATGAGCCTGTGACTTCAACTTTGTATAAACTGTCAGAGTTGAACACCCTTTGCTGCACTGAAGCAGTGTACAATGCTGAGGGCCTTCTAGAAGATCATCAGCAGGGCATCAGCAAACAGGAAAGGAGGGATACGTGAAGATCCAAAAAAAAAAGAAAAAGGGAAATAAAAACAACCTTGCAAAGACCAGACAAAAATCACATTTAACTTTCAAAATAAAATAAAAAATGTAAATTCCATAAATTAAAGTCTTTAAAGTACACCAAATGCAATTTTTTAAACATTTACTCTTTTCATCAGCACGACTTTTTAAAGAATTTATAACTCTGACATTAAAGAATAGGGGGCACGGTGGCTTAGTGGTTAGCACGTTCGCCTCACACCTCCAGGGTCGGGGATCAATTCCCGCCTCCACCTTGTGTGTGTGGAGTTTGCATGTTCTCCCCGTGCCTCGGGGGTTTCCTCCGGGTACTCCGGTTTCCTCCCCCGGTCCAAAGACATGCATGGTAGGTTGATTGGCATCTCTGGAAAATTGTCCGTAGTGTGTGATTGCGTGAGTGAATGAGAGTGTGTGTGCCCTGTGATGGGTTGGTACTCCGTCGAGGGTGTATCCTGCCTTGATGCCCGATGACGCCTGAGATAGGCACAGGCTCCCCGTGACCCGAGGTAGTTCGGATAAGCGGTAGAAGATGAATGAATGAATGAACATTAAAGAATAAAATCAACAATGGCACAGAAATAGCTCTAGTTAGCTACCTTAAACACATGAGCCAAAAAAACTACATAAACACATTCAAGTAATAAATAACCCCTTTACTTAATTCTCTATTCTCATTCATTCTTTTTCAATACTTTTACATTATTATACATGGCTACATGACACTCAAGATTCAAGATGGATTCAAAATGAGACTCAGATTCAAGAAATCTCTTGTTTACAAAGAAATTTGTTCACTTCTTGGGACTAACTAAAACGCGATGAACTCAGGTTCAGTCGACTCCTTTTTGTTAGAAATGTCGACAATGTTTCTAATCTCAACTCGTGATTTTTGGTTATAACTTTGTTTCTCTCTCAACGTAAGAATTTCAACCACGTGCGCTCCTACACAGGCTTGAGTCGAGACTGTGCCTCTTTCTCATCCACGCGTCTAACGATGCAACCAACAAAGGGCGATGCTTTTACCAATTACTCAATCTCATGCTCTTCTGGTCCATGGAATTTACTGTTACTACCTATTCAACAATAATCAAAACATAACAAAATATTCATACGCACGTATATTTATTTATTTAAATGTTGGTTTATGACACTAAAATCCATTTAATGTCATGTGTTACAAAAATGTTACTGTGAGTAAAGTCAATGTTTATACTCACATTACACACGTTATACAAACTGAGATTATACATTTACAGTTGCAGCTCGTGACAAGTAGATGTGGGCGTGTCCAGTGACGTAACAATGTTAAGAAAATTTTACTATGCAAATCTAGAGGTACATTACAATGTCAATGACGCTAATCACCGATAAAATGTATTACTATGGCAACCAGTAGAATTGTTTCACTTTACGTGGTACTAAAAACGCTCACCGGTGATATGACTGTAAAGCACGCCCTCTCGTGGCTGATTGCTTTATTAGTGACTGTTAACTGCAGTAAAATCATGGTTGTCTATAGTGGATTTTCGTACAAGCAGGCCTTTCTTGAACCTATGACATGCTGACAGAACGTGCATGAGGGATCATTTGTGTAATGACTAAATGAGAAACAAAGCATATGATAAAAAGAAACCTTGAAACTAATTCAAAAACTATTTTCAGTGAATGCAGGAGCTGGTGGCGTCAGTGCCGGGACGCGCGCTGATTGGTGCTTTTGGACCGGCTTAGCTCCGCCCCTTGCGTTCAAGACAGCGAGGGTCAGACAGGCAGGAGTCAGCGAGTGTTTAGGTCTCTTCTGTAGCGCATCTCAGGTGAGATCAGTGAACATCGGTGCACATTTAACCAGTCTAACTCTGAAAGGGCAAGAGGAACGAGAGAAAATAACAGGAATAACATCAGATCTGTTTAAAGACAACACAAAAACATCCCGGCGCTGATCGTTTTAAGAGGGAATGCCATCGATCGATATGAAACTGGAACTGGTGACGCTCATCGCCTGCGACGTGGATGATGAGGTGTTCACGTCTGACAAGATGCAGGTACGGATCATGTGTGTGTAAGAACATATAAGACCATCCTGTGTAATGTGTGGCATCTCTCTCTCTTTCTCTCAGTCATTCTCTCTATCTCTATCTCTCTGCCATTCTCTCTCTCTCTCTCTCTCTCTCTCTCTCTCTCTCTCTCTCTCTCTCTCTCTCTGTCATTCTCTCTCTGTCATTCTCTCTCTGTCATTCTCTCTCTCTCTCTCTCTCTCTCTCTCTCTCTCTCTCTCTCTCTCTCTCTCTTTCACTCCCCCCCTCTCTCTGTCTCTCTTTCTCTCCCCCTCTCTCTCCCCTCTCTCTCTTTCTCTGTCTCCCCCCCCCCATGCTGAAGCTTCATGCTCACCAAGTGTTTACTGTTTTCCCAGGGTCATAGTTCTAATATTTCTCTCTCTCTCTCTCTCTCTCTCTCTCTCTCTCTCTCTCTCTCTCTCTCTCTCTCTCTCTCTCTCTGTTTCTCTCTCTCACTCTCTCTCTCTCTCTCTCTCTCTCTCTCTCTCTGTCACTCTCTCTCTCTACATGCTGAAGCTTCATGATCACCAAGTGTTCAGGGTCATAGTTCTAATATTTCTCTCTCTCTCTCTCTCTCTCTCTCTCTCACTCTCTCTCATTAAGTGAGCTTATAATAGCCCAAGTGATTCCAGCAAGAGCGATTTGACCAGTATGATATAATTAATACACAATGTCAAAGTCTCATCATTACACAGTTGTTTAATTTGATCTATGCGGCGAAGGACGGTTGCTACGGTCGCCCCGACGTAACCACGCCCCCTGACAACAGCTCTGTGTGATCTCTTTTGTAGTGTTAAAACAAATCCAATTATACTGCAATTAAAATTTTTGATTTGACAAAATTAAATGATCTGAAACCGTTTTCTGTCGCGTTATTTTGGGAGTTTTGCTGTCACAAAATAAAAATAAAAAAAATCTAATGAATAAGTACAGGAGAAGGCTGATGTCCAAAATGAGCCTCATTGAGAAAATAATGTCCTGAATGCACGTTGTTGTTTGTGGGGAACGGGGAGTCGTTAGGGACAAACTGCTAAACTGTTTTTTTGTGAATGAAGCTGCAGCTCCGCATTAACATTCCGCTGCACGCGTCGGTGACGTCATCGGTGCGCTAAAACGAGTGACGCGCGCGCGAAGCGCAGGGAGGAATTTTATAGACTCGGTAAAAAGTGACCGGAGAAAACCTTGATTTAGACGCATTGGCGAACCCTGTTCTTCTCATTCACATGTGCCCACACCATCCAAACTAACCTACCTTCATACTGCAGGTGTGTGTGTGTGTGTGTGTGTGTGTGTGTGTGTGTGTGTGTGTGTGTGTCTGTGTGTGTGAGAGAGGGAGAGAGAGAGAGAGAGAGAGAGAGAGAGAGAGAGAGAGAGTGTGAGAGTGAGTGAGTGAAAGAGTGAGAGAGTGAGTGTTTGTGTGAGAGAGTGAGAGAGATTGAGTGTGTGTGTGTGAGAGAGAGTGAGAGAGTGTGTGTGTGTGTGTTAGATAAGGTATACCTAGATGCATGAGTCAATGCTGTTGAAGTGTTTGTACATTTTATTATATTAGTAGATTTTGCTTTATTAAAAGAAGCAGAATGCCAAACAGTTGTTTATTGTGTGTGTCTTTGTGTGTGTGTCTTTGTGTGTGTGTCTTTGTGTGTGTGTCTTTGTGTGTGTGTCTTTGTGTGTGTCTGTGTGTGTGTCTGTGTGTGTGTTAGATTATCATAAAGATGATGTAATGCAATGCATAATGTCGTATGTTAGAATGTCTGTGGCAAAAAGCAAGCAAAATGTGAAATCAGGTTCAAATGGGTTTATTTGAAGCAGCAGCTAATGATGTGAATAACTATATAATCTCAAAGAAAAACTACTAGACTAAAGAGACTTAGTCACAGACTAGCCATTGTGTTTAAGGTAATATTCATTATTCAGGATTGCCAGGTTTCAGAAAAATATCCAGTTCAACTCCATCTCAAAAACCACAAGAAAGACCTGAAACCCAGCACAGTTTTGGCATCAGATATTTTTAGCCTTTTGTATTTCTGATGTACAACATTTTTCCACAGTTATCCACTATCATCTCTCTCCAAATCTGCAATATAATATATTCTACAATAGAATTGATTCTGTACATCATAGATACAATGTCTGCACTTACACTTTGAAATTTGTATAAATTTATTAGATTTATTTTGATTTGCCATGAGATCTTGGCTGCACATTATATTTGACCCAGCTCAATCTGGCAACCCTGCCATTACCGGTCATGTCTGCTTCTCCTCCACTGAGCATGGGGCAGAGTGATTCCTGCCCCAAGGGGCTGCTATTAGAGCTTTTTGGAGTTTCCATTTATGACAACTAGGTACAGTAATAACTGTATGGAAGGTAAGTGGGGCAGTGAAGCACGGTGTAACTCGATTGTGTAACATTAGAAATGTAACGGAATCAAAAGCATATCTGCTTACATCTGTCCAACATTAACATTTTTTAAAATTCCTTTCTCAGTCAAATAAGATGATTAGTATTTCGACTGAACCGAAAATTATAGAGTTGTTTTATAAGGGCTTAATCATGAATCAAAAAAAAATGGAGATGAGTCTGAAACTTTGTCTGGTCTTAATTGAAGGTTATTAGGGGAGATTATTTAGTTAAATCTAGCACACAGAAAAAATGTAAGAAAAAATTGTCTACATTACCTTATACTTTTGGTTCAATTGTTTTTTTGCTCTCTCTCTCACACACACAAACACACAGACACACACACATTTATTCAGGTGAGTGTTTGTCATCCAGTTGTGATGCACCACAGAAGCTGTAGAACTGCAGTTATAGCCACAGTGTGTGTCTCAACCAACAAACACCCAGGACATAGGTAGCAGATTGTTACCAGTGTTGATCAACTGTTTTTTTGTGTCCGATTAAATGAAACACATAGCCATCCTTTTAGTTAGGCAATGAGTCATTGTTTGTATGTGGCTAACCATGAACGACTACACCTCCCATCAAGCCTTGCTTCCCCATGGTGTGTTTATCACTAATCATGCACACACACATCATTTCTCCTGTGTGCTGTTAAACCTTGTTTGTGCCGTTGCTATGTCGATAGTCATTATTTTTTGGTTTTGCTTGTTTTGGCTGCTGGTCAGGGACCGGTCAAGATAGATATAGACATAGAAACAGAGAGATAACCAGGAAGAAAGAGACAATTTACTTTATTTATTTACTAATTGCACCAGTTAAAAATATAATCAAGAAAGGGAGAGGTAGAAGAAGAAATATTAGCAGTTAAAGATTGCTTTGAGTGGGAATAATCCTTGTTTCAGCTCAGGTTTAAGGAGATTTAATAAGATTTAATAACACCAGATACCGGTGTTCATTATAGAAAAGACAGCATCTGCTTTGTTTATCATATCTGTTCATTTTTGCTTTTGTTTCTGAGCATGTTTTAATGCATATTCATCCTGACAGTGTGGTGATGTGGAAACAAATTTATGATCCCACATTTTGTCCTTGTTTTCATTGTCAGGTGACCTGTACCTGTACTTTTTCTCAGTCTACCAAGAGTACTGAACTGGGGCATATGGTTATAAATACTGCAGACCATAGATAGGTTATCGCAGTTGTAATTCAAGACAGGCAATCACCAGACCTGGCAACATTTTTCCAATCTTTAGCTGTCCTGTTTGGGAGAGTCTGTGCCAAATGTAGCCTCGGTTTCCTGTTCTTTGCTGACGAGTGCAACCTACCTGAAGGTTCATTGCTGGGATGCTTTTCAGCTCATCATGGTTGTACAGAGTAAGGATTTGAGTTGCTGTGAGCTCACACTGGTCTGGTCATTCTCCTCTGAATTATTTGCATGTATTTTTTTTCACCATTCTGTGTAAACTTAGACGTAAAAAAAAAAAAAAAAACTCCATCAGCGATAGGAAATCAGCAGTTTTTGAGAAACTCAATATGGGCACAAGTAAACATACCACAGAGTCACTAAGATCACATTTTTCTCATTCTGATGCCTCTTTTCATGCCACATGATTGTCTGACTGGATAATTACATGAGTGAGTGAGTGAGTGAAAGGACTGAATAACTGAGTGAAAGGAGCAAGTGAGTGAAGCGAGCGAGTGAGTGAGTGAAGGGAGCGAGTGAGTGAGTGAAACGAATGAATGAAAGGAGCGAATGAGTGAGTGAGTGAGCAAAATTAGCAAATGAGTGAGTGAGCGAAAGGAGCGAGTGAGTGAGTGAGCGAAAGGATCGAGTGAGTGAGCAAAATTAGCGAATGAGTGAGTGAGTGAGCAAAATTAGCAAATGAGTGAGAGAGTGAAAAAAGCGAGTGAGTGAGTGAGCGAGCGAAAGGAGCGAGTGAGTGAGTGAGTGAGTGAAAATAGTGAGTGAGTGAGTGAGCGAAAGGAGCGAGTGAGTGAATGAAAGGAGCGAATGAGCGAGTGAAAAGAGCGAATGAGTGAGGGAGTGAGCAAAAGTAGCGAGTGAGTGAGAGAGTGAAAGTAGCGAGTGAGTGAGAGAGTGAACGAAAGGAGCGAGTGAGTGAGTGGGCCGAAATGAGCGAGTGAGTGAGTGAGGGAGCGAATGAGCGAGCCAGGAAGTGAGCAGGATAGTGAGTGAGTGAAAGGAGCAAGCTAGTGAGTGGAATGAGTAAGTGAGTGGAATGAGTGAGTGGAATGAGTGAGTGGAGTGAGTAGAATGAGTGAGTGGAGTGAGTGAGTGAGTGGAGTGAGTAGAATGAGTGAGTGGAGTGAGTGAGTGGAGTGAGTGAGTGGAGTGAGTAGAATGAGTGAGTAGAATGAGTGAGTAGAATGAGTGAGTGAGTGGAGTGAGTGAGTGGAGTGAGTGAGTGAGTAGAATGAGTGAGTAGAATGAGTGAGTGGAGTGAGTGAGTGAGTGAGTAAGTAGAATGAGTGAGTGAGTGGAATGAGTGAATGACTGAGTGAGTGAGTGAGTATAATGAGTGAGTAGAATGAGTGAGTGGAGTGAGTGGGTGAGTGGAGTGAGTGAGTGAGTGGAATGAGTGGAATGAGTAGAATGAGTGAGTGGAGTGAGTGAGTGAGTGAGTGAGTAGAATGAGTGAGTGGAATGAGTGAGTGAGTAGAATGAGTGAGTGAGTAGAATGAGTGAGTGAGTGAGTGGAATGAGTGAGTAGAATGAGTGAGTGAGTAGAATGAGTGAGTGAGTAGAATGAGTGTGTGGAGTGAGTGAGTGAGTGAGTGAGTGAGTGAGTGAGTGGAGTGAGTGAGTGAGTGAGTGAGTGGAGTGAGTGAGTGAGTAGAATGAGTGAGTAGAATGAGTGAGTAGAATGAGTGAGTGGAGTGAGTGAGTAGAATGAGTGAGTGGAGTGAGTGGGTGAGTGGAGTGAGTGGGTGAGTGGAGTGAGTGAGTGAGTGGAATGAGTGAGTGAGTGGAATGAGTGAGTGGAGTGAGTGAGTGAGTGGAGGGAGTGAGTGAGTAGAGTGAGTGAGTGGAGTGAGTGGAATGAGTGAGTGGAGTGAGTGAGTGGAGTGAGTGAGTGGAGTGAGTGAGTGAGTAGAATGAGTGAGTGGAGTGAGTGAGTGAGTGAGTGAGTGAGTGAGTGAGTGAGTGAGTGAGTGAGTGGAGTGAGTGAGTAGAATGAGTGAGTGGAGTGAGTGAGTGAGTAGAATGAGTGAGGTGAGTGGGTGAGTGGAGTGAGTGAGTGGAGTGAGTGAATGAGTGAGGTGAGTGAGTGGGTGAGTGGAGTGAGTGAGTGAGTGAGTGGAGTGAATGAATGAGTAGAATGAGTGAGTGAGTGGAGTGAGTGAGTGAGTAGAATGAGTGAGTGGAGTGAGTGAGTGAGTAGAATGAGTGAGTGGAGTGAGTGAGTGAGTAGAATGAGTGAGTGGAGTGAGTGAGTGAGTAGAATGAGTGAGTGGAGTGAGTGAGTGAGTAGAATGAGTGAGTTAGTGAGTTAGTGAGTGAGTGGAGTGAGTGAGTGAGTGAGTGAGTGAGTGAGTGAGTGAGTGAGTGAGTGGAGTGAGTAGAATGAGTGAGTAGAATGAGTGAGTGGAGTGAGTGAGTGAGTGGAGTGAGTGAGTGAGTAGAATGAGTGAGTTAGTGAGTGAGTGGAGTGAGTGAGTGAGTTAGTGAGTGAGTGGAGTGAGTGAGTGGAGTGAGTGAGTGAGTGAGTGAGTGAGTGAGTGGAGTGAGTGAGTTAGTGAGTGAGTGAGTGAGTGAGTGAGTGGAGTGAGTGAGTGAGTGGAGTGAGTGAGTGAGTGAGTGGAGTGAGTGAGTGGAGTGAGTGAGTGGAGTGAGTGAGTGGAGTGAGTGAGTGGAGTGAGTGGAGTGAGTGAGTGAGTGAGTGAGTGGAGTGAGTGAGTGAGTGAGTGAGTGGAGTGAGTGAGTGAGTGAGTGAGTGAGTGAGTGAGTGAGTGAGTGGAGTGAGTGAGTGGAGTGAGTGAGTGAGTGAGTGAGTGAGTGAGTGAGTGAGTGAGTGAGTGAGTGAGTGAGTGGAGTGAGTGAGTGAGTGAGTGAGTGAGTGAGTGAGTGAGTGAGTGAGTGAGTGGAGTGAGTGAGTGAGTGAGTGGAGTGAGTGAGTGAGTGAGTGAGTGAGTGGAGTGAGTGAGTGGAGTGAGTGAGTGAGTGAGTGAGTGAGTGAGTGAGTGAGTGAGTGAGCATACAGCTGTTCCTAAAAAAACATTGAGTACCCTACCATACCATATTTGACATAATACTTGTGCCGTTCTTTACTTTTTTACATAAATGGTACATTTTTAATTTCTGCAAACTATTTTGAATGTGCATTGTGACCTTTATTTACTATGCAAATAGCTTTACTTCTCCACCTCTCAGTCATATTGTAATGCTTAGTGAAATGAATCTTCTTTCAGTTATTCACTCTTTTTCTAGTCTGGCTGTCTGTAATGGAGCTCAGCGAAGGAAGACAGGCATGTCCAGCGTTAACGTAGATTTGATTGGACTAGTAATTCTTCCAGCAATACTGAACAGTCACACAGATGAAGCGCTGGTGGCACAGACACATGTATTTTTATGCACAATCTGACAGTGCATAAAAACCTTTTCTTGTGTCTTACTGAGCAACATGACACAGAATCACATCATCTTACAGGAAGCATTTGAATTGTTGGATCAGAGTTTTATGATATTTCAGACCTAGAACTTAACCTAGAACTAATATTTTAGACTTTGAACTTATGCTAATGTTATACGTGTGGATGTAACAAGAATGTTTTACTCACTCACTCACTCATTCATCTTCTACCGCTTATACGAACTACCTCGGGTCACGGGGAGCCTGTGCCTATCTCAGGCGTCATCGGGCATCAAGGCAGGATACACCCTGGACGGAGTGCCAACCCATCACAGGGCACACACACACTCTCATCCACTCACGCAATCACACACTACGGACAATTTTCCAGAGATCAAGAATGTTTTATTTTTTTTTTTATTTGATTAATTATGTATTTATTTTTAGTATTGTTCTCAATACTGATACCTTAATGAATAAACTACTTCAACATTTGACACTCTACTTATTTTCTCCTGGTGTACACAGTGTCAATGAGCGTGCGTTCCTCTACGCTCGTTCTTTATAACACTCGCTAGCTGATTTTAAATTAGCTAGCTTGATAAATTACCTTAGCTGGAGAAGGGTTGCATTGGAGGGGAGCAGGTTTTGTAAGTAAAGTGTATTTTTGTTTCCGTTGCATCAGAACCCCTTTTTGTCACAAAACAATATCTGCTATCTGCAGAAACAGCATACTCTGTAAGACCTGCAGACCTCTGTAGACCTTTTTTCCCCTCTCAACATTTTAGCCAACATTTTTAGCTAGCAGTTGAATTTTATGTTTGAGATTTTAACGGATTACTTATGTTGCATCTAGAATATTGGCACTTGTCCTTTACAGCAACATCGTACACTTACAGTATGCCACATAACCAGTGTGGTATCAGTTTTTTTTTTTTTTATCAGTAAACGAGTTAGCCATCAGATCTATACACAATTCCAGTATCAAATTAAAATTTTATTTGTCACATACACAATCATACACGACATGTAGTGAGAAAGAAAGAAAGCCAATAGTAGAGAAAAGAAACAAAATAAAGGAATAAAGATAAAACATAATATGTATATTGAATATAATATAAGAAGAAATAAATATATATTAAAGAAAATATCAACGTATAATCAGAAAAATATAATCAAATATAAAATATAGTCAGAAAAAATATAATCAGAAACATAGTTAGTGTAATCAAACATTTAGACCCAGTGTTAGCTTTCCATTTTTCTCACCCCTAGCACTTCTCAGCACAGAGGTATAGTGTGATGCAGTGATGTGCATGATTATGGACATACAGTATATGGACATACAGTATATGGACATATATAAATAAAGTGCAGGATGTGCACAGGATCTAGCGATACATCAATAGCAGTATTACTATTGATTCATCCCTCCCTATGTGTTTACAGATTATAGAGTTAACAATAAATAACTTTCATTTTAGTGGGTACCATTATATGTAGAATAAGCGATACCTGGCAGACATACTAATGTTTCTGGTTCAGATTAGCGCAGTTCTGTACTACAGTCAAGTGAAAAACATGCCATTTGTCCCTCTACCTCATTACAGTTGGGGTGGTGGTGTTCTGTGCCTCATAGGTGTATGTCTTTCAGTCAGGGAGGATTTGTAACATGAGAGGGGGAAAGGTTAATGAAGTGAAGGACATTACGTAATGTCCAGCTGAACCTTTGGAAGACTGTCAAATGTTGTTTGGATAATTTTCCTTGTCAACTAATTGTCAGGTTCAACAACAAAACTTTTACAACAAAACTTGTATCATATAAGAATATCCCAGGTAAGCGAACATACCTGGTGTATTTCTTGGGTCATAGTGTGGAAACCAAAGGCAAGAGAAAGAAGGGCCTTTAACTTAAGCTAGTGACCTCGGATACAATTTCACGTTGCTCCCAGAGCCTGTTTGTGTATTTAAATAAAACAATGATGAATGAATTCTTAAGTAAAAGCAAAAACTAATCCTGTCCACAATACTAACTTTAACCTTTGAATCATTTTAAGCAAATTGAGCCATATGTAATGCGTATAGTTCATAGTTAACAATTGTTGGATTGCATGCTCTCGTAAATACACACCTAATTGATTGACAGGTGGATTACTTGATTGTCCGTATGTCAATCATGTTATCTTTCTCGTAAATCAAAAAAAGGGATTTTTTTTTTCACAGATCCAAAAAGTCTGCATTTAAAAGGAAAGCCAGATCTTGCAAGCAGTGTGTGCCTAGATTAATAGGAACTCTGCAACTCTACACCCTTTTTTACACTCCAAACAGCACTACATCATTTACAGCCAATATATCCAACGTGTTTGAGCCAAAGGCGTCTGTATCAAAATACTGTCATCACCCCAAACAGCAGCTTACACTACAGACCAGATAAACTGGCTTTCTTTGTCCCTGCTCTTCACGTAATCAATACTAGTGGCCACGATTGACAAGCCAGGAGTTATAAGCCTCTGGAGAATGTTCCATAACCGTCTATCTATAGATCCTAAACAAACTCTTACAGTCACGTAATGTGTCCCAGAGTTTTCCAGGTTCCTTTGACAATTTGCAGTCAAGCATCACACTCAGCTGTAGCTCAATAGTTCTCCATTTATATCATGTCTGCTTTTATGGTTCATAATAATGAATAACAATAATAGGCCTTCCATTTCAGTGCTGTCTCTGTTATCGCCTAATATTTCATATCTGTAGATTCTCAATCAGAGTCCTAATATGAGGGTTTGATTTATTTCTTTTCAAGGACAGCTAAAGTACTTTTTTTATTTGTTTCAATTCAGACTTCTAGAGGACTATAGGTAGAGAGTTAGATAAGTGATTAGTGTGTTTAATTCCCACTAATTGTTATTTGAACATCTGGACCTTTTGAAGAAGGCCTTTAAATTCTCAGTTGTACAAAAGAGGATGTAAGATAGAACATTAGAACCAACTCAGATTCTATAGTTCTATAGTTCAGTTCTCTATTTGTTCTCAAATTAAACATTTGGTTTTGTGGTTGGTTCTACATATTAGAGATGGACATATTGGATGTCTGGCTTTATGGTTACATACATTTGAACGATAGAACACAAAGTGGAAGAGTTTCTATGGTCCTACATCAGGCAGTAGGACAACCTCGGAGTTCTGCTCCATTTACTTCTAGAACAAAACAGCTTTTTGTACGTATACACAGAAAGCATATAGGGTCAGTACCTGGAGACATGGTAACCTAGTGATTAAGGTGTTGGACTGCCGATCAGCAAGTCATGAGTTCAAATCCCAGGTCCAACAAGCTGCCATAGCTGGGCCTCTGATCATGGCCCTTAACCAGTACCTGCTCAGTTGTATAAAAAAATTGATAAAAAAAAAAAACTAAGGGCATCTGTAAAATACTGTAAATGAAACCCCAATTTTTATGGTCCTACATCCTGCAATAGGAGAATCTCGTTCTAAGTTCTAATATTAGGTTTGATTTATTTCTTGTGTGGGACAGTAAAAGTCCATGCAGATCTAATCTAAATGAATAACATCCCAAGGTGGGGTGGATCTCTAAAGATCTACCCTGCTGGATCTCAATTTAAAGTTCGGTTTCTGTGGTTCTGTTCAGTTCTAAAACAGTAGACCAAAGTTCTGTCTCATGGAAGTGGAGCACCAATGAGATCTGCATCTACTCTTCCATAGTTCAGGATATCTAAACCTCATGTTTTTTTGTTTGTATTTTATGGTTCTAGATGTTACCACAGTGAAATCCCGATGTCACCGATGTTGCTTCCAGAGCTATTAAACCTAAATAACAATTTTAATAATTCACATTTCTATCTGAGTTGAAAACAAGTTCTAGACATGACATTAAATGCTTCTCCAAATGTATTGCTTTGTATATAAGTTTCAAGTTAATTTTATTTGTATAGCGCTTTTTACAATTGACATTGTCTCAAAGCAGCTTTACACAACATAAACATAGAACAAAAGGTTAATATAAAGAATAATATAAATATAATATTATATTATATTATATATAATATTATATATATTATAATAATATATATAATATTATTTTAATATAAAATAATAAAAATGATATAAAGATTAACAGAATGCAAAATTCAAGATTAATATTGATAGATTTAGTTCACAATGTGTATGTATTTATCCCCAGATATACAGATACTCTTTAAGTTCTGATAGATCGACTTATGAATTTACTATCTTGCCATGGACGATAGCGGTACGGCAGAGCTAACGATCGACAGAGTGCAGTTTTCTCAGTGTAGGAGCGCTCGTTTTTTTTCCTGTGTTTTTTGCTCCTCTGTCATAGTCATCTTTATCTTCCAACAACTAAGTTAATGTAGCCATCAACAACTTAACGTTGTTCAAGTATGCAGATGTCAGACAAAAAGCAGATAGGATTATTTACTGAACAAAATTACTATTAGATCACATTAACCAATTGTACTGTAATTTGTAAATTATTAACAAATTACAGTATACTACCCCATACCTATCTATCCCATACTATCTCAGACTAGCACCATTTTTTAAGACTGCTGAGTAGGGTAGGTCATGGTTCGATATAATCTAGTTACGATGGGGTCGTCGGAAAGAATCTCATTCGTAATTCCCGGAATAAGCTGTACTTAATGCACATCTTAATAGACGATCATCTTAAGTAAACAAGTGTTTGTTTTTTTTTCACATTTGATTACATGCCTTGGAAAATAAATCCACATTTTCCTGACATACTGCCACAAATCATAAACAACAGTCA
The DNA here is from genome assembly GCF_030014155.1 of Tachysurus vachellii. Taxonomy (NCBI): domain Eukaryota; kingdom Metazoa; phylum Chordata; class Actinopteri; order Siluriformes; family Bagridae; genus Tachysurus; species Tachysurus vachellii. Next base: position 6,461,995 of record NC_083469.1, on the reverse strand, counting down.
TAACCTTGAGTGCTGGCTTCATCTTAATCTTGACTGACCTTTCTGTGGAAATGCAGGTAAACAATCAGATTAGTCATCATTATAGAAGACGAGATTGTTCCTCTGTGAGCACCGTTACCTTCAGCTTCTGTTTATCATGTTTCTGTTTGTGCCTGGTATTTAATAACAGTTTATTGGAATCGAGTTATTTCATTGCTCTCTACTTCCCCTATCAATGCAACTGGACCATTAAGTTCTGCCAGAAACTGAAGCTTTGCCAGGTTAATTAAACATCTTCTCTGTTAGCATGTTCGTTTTTTTTAATTAAAAACAATTCTTTTCTTAGTCCAAAAGCATTACTGCATCCCAGTAGACTGCATGCCCCACATTTGTATGATTTTTCTTTTCTGTGGTTAAACAAATCAGACTGTAATTAAAACACTTGGGAAAATATGCACAGATTAAAATATGATTTTATGTAGCAGTGTTAGAATAAAATTAAATGAATGCCATTAAAACATTCAATACACGATTATAAATGTAAACAAAATGCAACATAATGCACACGTGTAAATGTAAATGTTGTCCATGTTATCATGTTTCTATTCATACTTTATCCTATACAATTTGAGTTTCTGAACAATAACAATCTTAGAAACTCACAGAACTGCGGTTTGACACCAAAAAGGCGGAATAGATTGAAAATAAAATAGAAATTTGAGAATTGAAGAATTCTCAAAACAGTAATTTGACAGTGTGTCAGGATGAAACATAACAGTTTAAAGGAGCAGTGTGTCATTTTTCGAGCTCTCTTCTGCCTGTAAGGTAAATTGCAGTTGCAAAAAAAATGTGCAAGCTGCCTTCTTCTCCTGCAACTGACAAACTTTGAGGAAATTTTTGAGGAAAATTTCAATCGCTCATCAGTGGTGGAGCTCATTTCCGGGTCTGAAAAATCTCAGAATAAAAACAGATGAAGACTAAAATAAAAGAATAGATTAGTGAGAGCCACAATATTGCAAATTTCGGGTTTTAAAAGGAAACTGTGATATGATATGATTTTAGAGGTCTGTAAATTTTGGATTTACTCCACATTTAAGAGACTAGGGAAGATATATAAGGTTTGTTCATTTTACCGTTCATTTTACAGTTTGTTCATTTTACATTTTGCATTAAAAACTTCCTTGCAAATTATTAAGAGTGCCTAGGATGAGATAGCAGAACCATTTACTACTATTTTGTGCTTAATCGCTTCATTTTTCAGAGCACAGTTTCTCTGTCAGATTGGAATAATTGATTCATTACAATAATCTCCACACTCATCATTTGCACTATTATCAAGGCTGATGGTGATTATTGCCTTTGCTATTGTTTGAACATTTAGCACCCTTGAATGACTGGTGTTATTTTTAGCTCCAAAATGGTTGCAGTTAATCTGCTAATAGCTACAGATTAAAGGAAATGTCAATGGCTACTAAAATGATGTTTTCAAAGAGAGTTTGAGTTCAAAATGAAGTCACGGATTACGACTTTACAGGCTAAAAACAGCCGAAGCTCTCGGTCTGCATCCACGTCCTCGAACCTTCTGTCTGTAGCAGCTGTACGTTCTGTATTGGAAAGAATGTCCAAAGCTGTACTCTGAATTCAGTGTCTGTGATGTAATGGTGTGTTATTCAGACATACACCCTGTGCTTCTCAGACTACCACCTGTTCCCCAAAGCTGAGATGTACAAACATCAGAGCCTGGTAGAATTCTCAGCTGTTCCAAAGCCCTCGGTAGCCACACATGAAGGTACTAGATTCACTATTCAAACCATTGTACTCTTTTTGTAGAGATTCACAAAAAGTGTATGTAACTATTACAACAGTGTATGTACAGTAAGTGTACATGACTATTGTTATGTAGTGTATGTAACTATTACAACACACCGACCTAGCACACTTTCCCACTGTGTCGTATAGTGTATGTAACTATTACAACACACCGACCTAGCACACTTTCCCACTGTGTCATATAGTGTATGTAACTATTACAACACACCAACCTAGCACACTTTCCCACTGTATCTTAATTAGGATTTTAAACTTAGCATTCATTGCATCACACCGTTCACGATGAAAACCAGACGTTAGAAGTATTTCAGAATCAGGTTAAGATCCTTGAGCCAAAACTCATTGTCATTACTCTAATGAGCACAAACCTGTTCACTCATGTTTGGAAACTTGCAACACTTTTCATGCAGTGCTCTGCATTGAAGGAGCATGAGAGTGCTATTTATTTTAAAGAGCTTCACTGTGTGAAAGAATGCAATAGGTTGACCTTCGTATTTTTAGCTTGTCTTTTTTTCCATAAGCAAGCTAGAAACAAGCCAAGAGTATGTTTTATTTGGATCTGTGGGGAAAAATGCTAATTTCATACAGTTTCACAATAACAAACAATTCAAGGTTAATATAATCCTATGAAGTTCGACATTAACACTCTTTTGCTCTAGACACAATAAAACTCTGCACAGCTACCTCTACTTAATTTCAGACCCTGCCATGTAAAATTCCCGGCTAGCTCCACATTGTTTCCTTCCCACTCCGAAGGATTCATGCTAACTTCAAATGATTCCATTTAAAATCCTCGAGATTTCATGCTAAGAGCAGAGGATCCCATGTAAACATCTCAAGATTTCATACTTACTCTACATGAGTCTATTCTTATGCCACAAGAGTCCATGATAACTCCATGGCGTTTAATGTTAATGCTACAAGATTTCATACGACCTCTGCAAGATTCCATGCTAACTCTAAAAGAACCCATTCAAACACTTAATGCTAGGAGGAGAGGATCCTATGTTAACTCCTAGATAGTGCTCACTCTTACTCTGCATGAGTCCATTCTAACGGCACAAGAATCCATGCTAACTACGCAATGTTTAACGCTAATGCCAGAAGAGTTCCTGCTAACCTTAAAAGAACCCATTCTAACTTCCATCCCATCCCATTTGAACCCATTTTAAAATCTATTCTAGTTATCTAGTTATCTGTACAGACACCACAAGGTTCAGTACTAACTCTACAGGAATCAGTTCTAATGTCTAATGTTACAAGATTCTTTGATACTCAAACTCCACAAGATCTTATTTCAACACTTCATGACTCCAAACACCAATTCTCTATTTCACTATTGTTCTTTACTTGTCCTTGTGGACTTTTACCCTCGCCATTTCCCCTTGGGCGATGTTTGGACACGGTCCGAAATGGCTGTTCCGTTACTCTAATACCTCAAGTGAAGTTTGTTAGACGACCATTTGGAGGGTTGAGAGATTGAGTGAAGATGAAGCGAGTCTTCAGGAGTTCATTGCTAGTTCTGTAAAATATAAATAAATGAAAAAATAAAGAATTTTAAAATGAATTTTATGAGTGTGAATCATAAAGCGATTAAATAAATTCATAACAATTTACTAACGTCTTTAGTCTGCTAACTGCGGGCGTTTGCTGCTTTTATAATTGTTTCCCTTACATTTATTTAATTTATTTAGTTGCAAAAAATAAGAAAAAAGAAAAAAGACTACAAGTACACATTACACACTCTTAGAATTATTATATTTTCCATTCTTTCTTGTTTACTTTCTTTTTTGCTCTCGCTCGCTCGTTCTTTCTCTTTCTCTCTTTCTCTTTCTCTCTCGCTCGCTCGCTCTCGCTCTCCCTCTCCCTCTCTCTATTGCGCACACATACACCCACTCCTGGTTCATCTCATGTGCACTGTATTTCTAAAAACACCCACAGACATACATGTAGTTTGCAGAGCCATGGTATCTGTTATCAGCTCTAAAATGCAGCATGGCACGCGTGTGCTGGTCGGAGTGGTGGAGTGGAGCTGGAGTCTGTAAGAGTATACCAGAGTCAGGAAGTGCACTCAAAATGCACCACCATGAATTAGTGATCGCTGCGTCCTCTCTAGTTACCACTCCAGGTTACAAACACTTCAACACTCGTTTCAATATTCTGCTATTTCTTGTCCAGTGTTCTTGCTCTCTTTCTCTTATTCTCTCTCTCACGTTCTTTCTTTATATGTCTTTTGGTTTGATTCCTCCATAGTTTTTTTTCTGACACTTCCTCTCAGTTAGACACCAACAAAACCAACACACACCCTTGCCCCCCTCTGCACCTCTCTCTTGCGCTCTCTCTCTCTTTCTCTCTGTGATGAGAAGATCATTTAGATCAGTGAAGTGTGCTGGGGCAGCTGGTGATGACATGTCCTCCACCTCTGATGAGATGATAAACACAAGGAACTCGATGTTCCTTTGGCTTTTCAGAATAGACGATGATTAGAAACTGGCAGCGGCTTGATACCGGCTTCAACCAGTTCAAAAAGATAAAAAAAAAAATTACAATGAAAAGAAATGTTTAATTCATTACTTATCAAAAGCAGTCCTAATTCATACCAAGTGTCTGAGTATTATGTATATAATTAATGATCAGAGGGGTTTAGTACAGTGTAAGGCCTATATTCTTACAAGCAGACCACCAGTGTTAGGTGAAAAATGATGTATGTCTAACTAAGAAACGTATTTGTTCAGTAATAAATACATACTTAAAGTTGTAGCTACTTTTTTCTAATCTGGCACAAAGAAGAAACACCAAAATACAAAATATAGATCAGAGATCATCAAATGGTAGAACCAGCAAGTTGCACTAATATGACCAAACGTTTGTGGACAACATTAAACCCTTATATGGGTCTTGTTGGAAGCACACATTTGTATATAATGCTGTAGTTAGTATGCTGTACCGTTACAATTCTGTTTTCAATTTACAATTTTTCACTGAAGCTAAGAGGCCTAAACAATGTTTCAGCATGACAATGCCCCTGTGCACAAAGCAAAGCTCCATGAACATACAGTATGCATGGTTTAGTAATTGGATTGGAAAAACTCCTGCATGCCTTTGGGATGAACTGGCACACAGACTGAACCCCAGACCTTTTTACCTGACTTTAGTGTCTGATCTCACTAATGCTTTTATAGCTGAATGATCACAAATCCCAGATCCCTAGAGAAATGCTCCAACATCTACTATAAAATCTAAATCTAAAGCTGATGGGCACAGTGATGACCTGGGGTGTCCACAATCCTTTGGCCATATGATGGATTTCAGTGACCAGACACTAACCCTAACCTTAACCCTGAGGACTTAAAAAAAGATGTAGCAAAACCAGAAGAAAAGTATGAAGGAAAAAACTGACCTTTGTTAAGTGTTAAGTTTTCCTTCACATGAACCATGACATCCACTGTAACAAATCCTCGGTTGCAGTTTATCCATTCAGATTCATTTATGTTAATGATTTAGCTAAAGGAAGCTCATTGGTCCAGACAACAGCTACAATGACTGACAACGTGGTTACTTGAAAAATAAAAAAAAAAACGTATGGACTGTGAAGTATGTATTTATTCTCCCAATGTAAGGTTTAAGGTGTTTAATCCTCTTTAACCGTAACAATAGATGTTGTAATAAAAATACTACAACAAATTTTACAGATTTATGACTAGGATTGCTCAGATTGAAAACTTTTGTTCAAGGTTATATGAAAGTCATACACAAGATGGTGGAAATTGGTGGATTATGGGTTGTATAAGCAGTTGACATAATCAGTATTGTGGATTTCAAAATGAATTTTAAACTCCACATGATTTATCCAGATGTTACTGCAGTTCCTGTAGTGATGATGATAATTATAGTTTGTTCTTATTTTGTGTAATTAAGAGCCCTAGTCCTTTCTGTATATAAATCTCTTTATATAAACCCCAAAACAGAGGAGCAGGCGGTGTTGAGCATGTGAACCAGTTTATTTCACAGCCATAATTCTCCCAAGGTAGCCAGATGGTATTGGGACAAAAAGGGCGAGACATTAGAGAGAAAACAAGGTTGTCAAGAAGAAACAAGGACAGCTGGGAGGAGGAAGCAGGAGTAGGATTATTTTGAAGTCAAGGTTTATTAACCAAGTTCAAAATTTTAGACTTATTGTTTCATATAATCTGTGTGCACACTAATCCGTATCAATATTTTTTTTTTGGTGTTTAACAGTATCCAATACCAAGTCAAATAACAAACACTTAGTATTAGAATTATGACAAAAATCATAAAAAAAAAAAAAAAAAGAAATACTAATATTTCTTGTAGATTCTAATATATATATATATATATATATATATATATATATATATATATATATATATATATATATATATATATATATATATAAACATTTCCTAGTAATGGATACAGACTTAAAATAAGAAGTTATAGACTCAGTATGTACCTATACATATGCACAGAAAACTGAACATGTTGAGCACATTTGTGCTTGGGAAGAAGTTCCAGCACGCGAACAGTGTCAACGTGGCATTGTTAGGATTTCAACTTTCCAGCCAGTTGAACATTTGACCATAAACCAGTTGAGCATAAACCTCTGAAGCATCTCTGAACATGTTAATAAAAAACTTTGAGCAGTTACTGAACAGCTATATGAGGTGTATTAGAAACATAAGTAATGTAACCGAAGGTCATTGTCCTTTACTAAATAAAGACAGAGTGGACAAGGTGTAAGCGGTCAGTCATGAATTTTTCCTTTTCACTCTATCGTATTGTATTTAATCATCAGCAAGAGGTATTAGCTTACGGTCACATTCTGGGTTGTTCCAAAACAGAGGACGCTTTTGTCATTAAGAGACTGGGCTACTGCAGCTCTCTGCTGGTGTGCAGGTCTACCTATGAATATAATTTGTCTTCTGCAAATGCAGCTGAACGACTTGTTTTCAACCTGCCTAAGTTTTCCCACACCACCCCAATGCTACGCTACTCCACTGAATTCATGTAGCTGTACGCATCAGATTCACAACACTGATGCTTGCTTACAAATCACTGCTCCACGCTCCCTCAGAGCTACTATCCCTGTTCAACTGGTCCCACCATCTCTCAGGGTAAGAGGGAGGTATACAGTACATCGAGACTCTTTCCTGTTCTGGCACCGAGGTGGTGGAATGAACTTCCAATAGATGTCTGAACACCTGACTCACTAGCTATCTTCAAATGACAGGCGAAGACACTCCCTCTCCCTGAAACACTTAAACTAGCACTTATTTTCCTTTTTATTTGGTATATTTTTTACGTAAAAAATAAAAAAACCTTAAAAGAGTTTTAGGCTCATTGTACCTTAAGTCTGTAACCTAGTGACCCAGTGTTAATGTATTCATTGATAGAGATTTCAAAGCACTTTTGTACGTCGCTTTGTTTAAGGGCACCTGCTAAATGACATAAATGTAAATCCTACATAAATGTAGGAAGGTTACAGTACAAGCATCTATTCAAACTGTTTCTCATCAACTATCATGAGTTATTACACCTTTTTTTTAAGGTACACATGTAAATCTTTCAATAGCTGTATTTACAAAATACTGCATTTATAAAACTCTATAACCTTCCACACCATAACAAAACATTATCGGTGTCACCGGTGCCTCCTCAATCTGTTTATTATCGACTATTGATGAATTTTTTTCTTTTTTTTAAATAGCTGTATTTCTATAAAGACATAGTTTACAATAATAAACCCAGAGTAGCGCAAATCGTAACATAAATCAGTGTTAATGCTCAGTGTCAGAAAGTTTCAACCTTATCATAGAATTATTCCAGTATATTTTAGAAAAATATCTAGAGAACTCCTTAAAGAATCCGTAACTAATATTAACTTGGACTAAACGAGGATGCACTGTTGTTTTTGTTTGTTTTGCTTTTTTTTTTTTACCGCTCTGTTCCCAGCAGTGCACGAGCAATACTCGCCTCTCCTGTGTGTACACCTCATTATCACCGCTCTCAGGACCTGTGTAAACACCCCAGACTCCCTCACTATGTGAAGTCTTGCACCTCCCATATACTCATCTTTTTCTCTGCGTTTGTGATACTTGTTAATATCTTTAAATTTCACTATTCTAAGTTTCCTAAGTCTGAGTTTTAACCCTGACCCTTATCATTGTGTACACTGTGTGGAGACATACTTAAACTGGTGGTTTCTGTTTTATATTGTATTATTATATCAGCCCTACTAATTTTGTTCTAGTTTAATGGTACGAAATATCATCAAACAATATTTTATATACAGCTTTACAGTATTATAGCTACTGTAGATCATCCGTTTATTTTATACCTGTTTGATGTACCTCAAGGTTTTAGGACATTCAATTGCACACAATATATCTGTTCGATGGAAAATGATAAGAAAATCATATTTGATCTTGTTTGTATATAATATAGTATATTTACCATATAGTTGTTTTTTAGATAATAGTATATATAGTTTTATCATATAGGGTTATTACATATCCTACTTTTAGATAGATAGATAGATAGATAGATAGATAGATAGATAGATAGATAGATAATATCTGTCTGGATATATATATATATATATATATATATATATATATATATATATATATATATATATATATATATATATGTATGTGTGTGTGTGTGTGTGTGTGTACTTGTACTTGTATACATGTACTTGTATGTATGTATGTATGTATGTATATGTATACAACTATAACACAGAATATAAAGATATATATTATTGTATATGTAATAACCCTATGTGATATACTACTATATATACTAGTATTCATGGACAGAGACTTCAAAGCATATTGTCGCTCTGAATAAGGGTGATATAGTTCTTTTCTAATAGTTTTTTTTTTTAAATAAAAGTACATATGGTAGTATATCGTATAGTGTTAATAGATATATTATTATATAATAGCATATAGTTTTTGTAAAGCTTAATACAGTTATATAATTTTTACATAATATAGTACAGTATAGTATCTTCTAGGCTTATTAAATAGTATTATTACTGAGTTTTTATATAATTTAATATATATATAGTAATGTTCTCATAAAGGTTTAGTATATTACAGTTACAGTTATATATTACAGTGTAGTATACTTCTCATCGGTTTGATATAATAGTATATAGTATAGCTACCGTCGAGTTTTTAATAAGATATAGCCCTATAGTTTAGATTTCATGTAATAATATAGGTATTATGCACATTTCTTATATTGTAAATCCTAGTAGAGTTGTCATGTAGCTAATTTTATATTTTACATATCATATATAGAGGTTTTTAAATAAACAGTACCAGTATTATTATTAGTAGTAGTAGTAAAATTTTGTTTTGTAAATAATAAAATGTAGTAGAGTTATTATAGTGTTTTATTACAGTGTTATATAGTGCAGTATTGATATATAGTGAATTTTTAATCTTGTTTTACTCCGTGTTGTAGACAGAATCACAAATCTAATGGACAGATTTGTCTCTTGCACAGGAACGTTTTGAGTCACTATTTCGGATCTATGACGATCAAACATCCTTCCAGATGTTTAAGAGTTTCCGGAGAGTGAGGATCAGCTTCAGTACACCAGAGGCAGCTGCACGTGCTCGCATCGAGCTACACGAGTCCGAGTTCAACGGTTCCAAACTCAAACTTTATTTCGCACAGGTATTTTTTTCTTTATATCCATTTTATTGGATTTCAATCCTTTTAATAATGAGTGGTTATGTGTTGTGAATATCCTGTCTTTTTATTTGTTGCTACTGCATGCTTGAATTTCCTTCGGGATCAATAAAACATCTATCCATCCGTCCATCCAAATATTAAAGGATGTTTTTCTGTTGTTGCTCAGGTGCAGAACTCAGGTGAGGATGTGGATAAAGCATATCTGGCCCCGCCCCAACCTGTGAAGCAGTTCCTCATCTCTCCGCCCTCTTCCCCACCTGTGGGGTGGAGCCAAAGCGAAGACGCCACCCCCGTCATCAACTACGACCTTCTGTGTGCAGTGGCCAAACTGGGCCCAGGTACACACACACACACACACACACAAACACAGCAGTAATATCTACAATAAGCACTGCTTATTATATATATTTGCGCAGTCATTTGGTAAGGTGTGTGTGAATGTAAGAATTATGTCCGACTTTGTGAGAGAGGCAATTACGTGAGAATTTTTTTTGTGTGAATGTGAGAGATGAATAGTTGATATTTTGTGCAAAACAGGAAAGAACTGAAAGCATTTTTGTGAATCTGTGATAAGTTCGGAGGAAAGATTTAAAACAGCTAATTCGACCTCTATTAGTGCACACAGCTCCCTCTGGTGGACAAAGGTGAAAGTGCAGGATGCCTGGGTGCACATATCTCATCAGCATTCAGTTACCTTGTCTGGTCTCTGTGGCAACCTTGATCTAGTAGATCATTGTCTGCGTGTCTGCATTTTTCCCACAGGGCCTACGCCCTTAATTTGACACACTGCAAGAAATATAGTGCTATCTGATTTTAGATTTCCTGTTATTCAGAAGCATGAACTCGCACCATGCCTTATAATATTCTCTACTTCAGTCCAGCTACCAATTATTCTCTTCTGCTTATTTGCTATGGGAATGAATGTAGCATAAATCATTTTTCTAAGGAAGGAAGCGCCAACAAAGAATGCTTATTCTCCAGATTAGTGGTTCGGTATTAAATTCTAGACATGTACATTTAAGGTTTTATTCAGCTATGATATAATTTCCTTTAAAACCCCAAACAGCACAATCATCAGAGAGCTTTCCATCAGTCAAAACCAAACAAAAGGGTGTGGTGCACTGACTCATCTTGTGTTTAGAGCAGAGTTGATATGATGTTACTGCACCTCACCCCTTCTATTTCCCTAGATATTAATTGTAGGCTACAGGATTAGTAATCTGATGCCCACATGATGCCTATATAATCATAATATCACAAACTCCCTAATTGGTGCAGATCAGCTGTATTAACAGTAACAGTAAGTTATAAGTGAAGGTGTGGTTTGTTTCAGGGTGAATTTAACGTCAAATCATTTTCTCTTAACGTTTTTGCGACTTAAAGCTCAAAGCATGTTTACGTCTCTTTAACACATGATGTATGTATTTGTGAATGCAATACAAGACCCTCTCTCTCTCTCTCTCTCTCTCTCTCTCGCTCTCTCTCTCTCTCTCTCTCTCTCCCATCTATCTGACTCTGCAAACCTTTCTTTCTGTTTCTCTGCCTGTCTCTCTCTCCCTCTCCCTCTCTCCCTCTCCCTCTCTCTCTCTCCCATCTATCTGCCTCTGCCCATCTCTCTTTATGTTTCTCTCCCTTCCTTTCTCCCTCTCTTTCCTTCTCTCTCTCTCTCTCTCTCTCTCTCTCTCTCTCTCTCTCTCTCTCTCTCTCTCTCTCTCTCCCTTCTCTCTGTCTCTGCCCATCTCTCTTTCTGTTTCTCTTCCTTCCTTTCTCCCTCTCTTTCCTTCTCTCTCTCTCTCTCTCTCTCTCTCTCTCTCTCTCTCTCTCTCTCTCTCTCTGTCTCTCTCTCTCTCTCTCTCTCTCTCTGTCTCCCATCTATCTGCCTCTGCTCATCTCTCTCTCTCTTTCTCTGCCTCTCTCTCTCTCTCTCTCTCTCTCTCTCTCTCTCTCTCTCTCTCTCTCTCTCTCTCTCTCTCTCTCTCTCTCTCTCCCCCATCTTTCTCTGTATCCAGGGGAGAAATACGAGCTGCACGCAGGTACGGATTCCACACCCAGCGTGGTCGTGCACGTGTGCGAGAGCGAGACGGAGGAGGAAGACGAGGCCCGGCCCAAGATGAAAATCGTCCAGACACGACGTCCCGACAGCCCTCCGAAAGTCTACAACTAAACCCACCTCTCTGCATGTGTCCTCTGTCTAAATCTGTCTCTCTCTATCTCATATGGAGGCAAAGACACCCTTCATTTCAGCTCTAATTAAAAAAAAAACTTATAAAATTGGAAAGAAATTTAGAGGGGAAAGCGTTTGTCGCTTACGATGGGAAAGGACGGACCGAGTTAGTCTTGACTGGAAGAACTGACACACAGACATGCCACTGTCTCACAGAAAAGCAAAGGTAGCATGGAAGGGGGGGTAAGAAACCTCCTGCAATCAGAGCACTTTTCATTCACTCATTCCCACACTCCTGTAGTCTCAAATTAGTGTAGCTTTAGAGGATGGGCAGAAATCTAAACTTAGCTAAATGTAGAAGTAGAAGCTGAAGTATTGGTTTCATATCAGACTTTATTTCTAGCATTCAGTAACTGATCATGGAAGAATAACACAAAGGGAAGCAACGTTTTTCTTTTTTTGTGACTCATGTCACAAATCAGGTGATGGGTTTATACAGTCCACGTGATCAGGATGCGTGTGTGTGTTAGTGATACATTAAGATGCAGACAGAAAGCCAGTTAATTGTACACACACGCACACACACACACATACACACACATACACACACACACACACACACACACACACACACACCACTTGCGGTTGCTGTCTTCTAAAAGGGTCGGTTGGATTTTATTTTTTTTTACTTATAAACATGGAAATGTTTGTTTACTAAACTATATGTGTGTTGTTGTGATTAATATTGTTCTTACAATGCATTTGATACCACAAGCATTCTTTGCATGTTAACTGCTGTAGCTTAACACAGATCATTTTATACCGAACGGCAGAAATCAAACGATGCTGAAGTTTGCCTTCGATATGTATCCTGCTCCTGCTCCAAGTCCAGAAGGCTGTAAATGAGGCTTTACGAGACAAATGAGGATTGTCTGTATATCTTTGAGAGTTAGAAGCTTCCTGCTGTGAGTTACAGAGGAGGAAATCTTTTACTCGTGGTAATTTTCGTTTTTTTTCCCAGTCTATTCTCAGCACTGTGCTTTAGTCTGTTTCTGCTCAGCTTGCTTGGTGTTTTGTGAAGATTTCCTTTTTTAAAAAAAAAAAAAAAATCACATAAACCTTAAACGGATAAAAGTAGTCACATGAAATACCCTTTAACTTGTAAAATAAGGTGTCATGTGATGAAAACTTTGTGATGTAAAGAGACAGTCACATAGAGGGAGAAGCAACGTAAAAGTAGTTTGTTAATGGGATACAACGGTTTGGAAAATGCTGGAATTTAATCCTAAAAAGGGTTCATTTTTGTCCTCCGCCAGCTTTACACTTTGCAGTTAGTTACACCAGCAGAAAGGAAGCATATGTTTCATTTGCTGGTTTGAACATAAACAAAATTAAAATCTTACCTTATATCTTACTCTTTACACCAACCCACTGCAATACCCAACATTTCCTGTAAATAAAATGTCCCGTTAAGTCTGTTTAAAGCAGACAGTGTAAAAACGCTTACCTCCATTTTATTTTATTTTCTTTCTTTTGCAGTTTATTAGGATGATTTATTCCTTTAATAGGGATTATTCAAAAGGAAAGGATTCTAATACAACAAATATGAAGATGTGGAAAATGTCATCAGACTGAGACAAACAATTTTAATAGGTGACAGCTAAACTGGATCAGTGGACGAGGCATTGGGTATGATATGGTAGAGGTTAGCACGTGTGCCTCTCACCTCCAGGGTTGGGCATTCGTTTTCTGGCTCCACCCCATGTGTGTGGACTTTGCATGCTCTCTGTGTGGTACTCTGTTTTCTCCCCCTGAGTCCAAAGACGTGCTTTGCTGATTTCCCTGGCATTTCTCTTGGCATCCCACAGTGTGAAGGTGTGTGTGTGTGTGCGCGCCCTGAGAGAATCCCCTGGGATAGACTCTGGCTTCCCTGAGACCCTGTGTACTGTAGGAGAAGCTCTAAAATAGAACATTGGATTTTTATTTTATTTATTTATTTTTATTTTTACAAAAATGCTGTTAAATTAGTAGCTTTAGAGCCCAAACAACAGAACAGAACAAGTGCATACCAGTAAATGAGAAGAGATTTATAATATACAGGAATATGATGTAATTGAATCATAATTTTATTGTAAGGAGCTGCTGATTTTGCTCATGATTTATCAAGAAGTCACACTAGGTGTGGGAAATCTTACGGGTCTGGAAATTCGACACGCTGCTCGTTTTAAATTAAGTGCTTTCAACATGGTTTAGGACTAAACCTACGTTCAGCTGGTACCGCTGTTGAGAATTCAGTCCAGGAATCCGTCTGATTTTTCTTAATATCAGGATTATTATATTGCATAATTTATTAATGGGCTGACAAAATGACTACCAAAAGCTTATTGTGAAAGCAAATCAACCACAAAGAAAGGAGTAAGAATATGAATACAGCTCAGAAGCTCATATATATTTTGTAGATTGGTAAGAAAATCTCTAAATTGAAGTTTGATTTCTGGCAGAAACATGTTGATTGCTTTGTAGAACACTTTATTAGTTTGGACGTTGTCACTTTCTATCATTCTCACTGTTGTCATTTTCCTTGCTGTCTATTGTCTTTTTTTTTTTACCATGTCATTTACTGCGTCGTTCTTGCTGTCATTTTAACACGACGCTACGCCTATTGTCTGCTTGTGCCGTTTTTCCTGCCGTCTGAATTTACAAGCCCATATAAATGCCTTGACTACTAACAAAGTGCTTCACAGTGACAGATGCTAATTAATTTTCCTATAAACTGGTCTATGTATTTTCAAAACTCAACCTGACTCATGTGTCACGAGTCGTTTTCATGAAAGAGGGAAACAAACTCTGTTTCTTTGTCCAAAGCACTTTACGTAGGTTCTGTTTATATAGTTCATAATGATTTAATCAGCAAAGAAGACTAGAGGCAAATAAAAATGTAAATAAAGAACAGGATTGATGTAGCCGTCAGATGAAAGGACACCTCAAACCAAACAGGATGATAAGACAACATTATGACAAAGACAATGTGTATACAAGTACAGGACAAAGCAGTAGCCCGAGAGCTTGAGCACATTTTGTCTCCTGGCTTTTTTTTTTATTATTCTTCGTAGTTGGCAGGTTCAACAACAGGAGAAGGAAAATAAACCCTGATTTATGTTGATGTCCTAGAAAATAAGGACTAAACAGTTATCTACTCCCTCCCTGGGAATTTATGCATATTTTATACATGATTTCCTGTAGTCTCTATTAATGCTTTAGTTATTTTTTAGCCCAGAAATTGTTTTAGAACACTGGAGCTTCCGCTTGCCCTGTGGCTCGATATTACATGTCCACCCCAGCACATCAGTTTTATACAGTGCAGTCATCATGTTTCTGGTATAAATCTGACTTCATACTACATTTTCCAGAAAAAAGCCTTTTTCTATAACGATTTGATTTGAACAACTTGTCCTGTAGTCGCCCTAAAGACGAGTTTAAAATGTTAAAAACACGCAAGAACAAATCACACAATACTCCACATTAACTGCATGCTCTGTGGGGAGCTGGGGGAGCATTTCAGCATAAACACGCAATTTCAAATGCGTTTTAAACGTGTAAAAAGGATGCTTTTGGCATGTTTTATCCGACAAGCTCATCACACGCACGTAGGCAGATAAACTGTGATTTGTCACCTGCGTTGGACGTCTGTGCTTTGGCTGATCGCTTCACGTTGTCTTTTTCCTTCGTGTCAAACCAATGAAACTGAGCCTTTTTTGAGAAGCCAAAAAAAGTGCATGTTTAAGTGAATCGGCTACCTCTGAGGGCTCGCGTCATGAAAGCACTTTATTACTGCTGAAGTTGTATCTTTGAGCTACCAGCTTTGAGCTGTACATCATTTTGTTTCCTCTGTTGTTTTCAGGTAGCCTTGTCACCAGCAGAATACTGATATGTATCGACTGTATCGCACCACTCCATGTTGCTATTTTACCTGCTTGTTTTGTCTAGGCAGCGTAAAGACATTGTGTACACAGAACAACAATGTGGTGTTGTTAAAACGTCTGGGTTGAGGGAGTGTGTGTATGTGCAGCGGGTTGTTTGATGTTGCAAGCGTACACCTTAAAAAGAAACAGAGAGAATCATAACACAACAGAGCATCTGACTATTCCTGACCTATCCGATGCTCCGCAGGTGATAATGCTGATGACAATGATGCTTTTTTTAGTTATTTTTTAATCTTTTTTTTTTTTTACTTTTTCACGTGCGACTTCACGTTTCTGTACTTTAAAAAATGATACGTGTTGGACTTTGTAATGTGATGAACTTTTAGCATTTTAGTTCTTTTATTTTCTGGAATTGCACAAAATGTCAATTCTGTCACTGTTGAAATATTAATATTGTCTTGCACCATAGCTAGTAGCTAAAGGGAAAAAAAAACGTAGCACTAAAGCAATAATTTCACTGTTGTTTATCTGCGTCTCTTCTCCTGTAGGTGTTTCTTTGATGAATTGTATCCCTAACTGTCTAATTGCTTATGTTTGTGTAGGTATTATTGTCAATTGTTTCACACCGATATCTATATATATATCTATATATAAACAATAATTCCCTAAAACATTTTGTTGTTTTGTTCTCCGTTTATGGCTTTCAAATCTTGTACTTTAACCTGTAAATAATGATAAAATACAGACTTTTCAATTCTTATTGGTCAGAAGGTGTAGAGTAATTAATTCTAGTTAATTTTTTAAAAAAGCATCATATTTCAAACCTATATTTTGTCACATATACATTGCAGCACAGTGAAATTCTTTCTTTGCATATCCTAACTTTGGAGGTTGGAGTCAGAGCACAGGGTCAGAGAGCACCACTGGAGCAGAGAGGGTTAAGGGCCTTGCTCAAAGGTACAACGGTGGCATCATGGCAGTGCTGGGCCTTGAACCCTGATCCTTCGTCAACAGCTCATGTATCTTAATGCACTTGTTTGAATATGTTATTGTTTCTGTAGGAATAACATACACAAGAACTTGTATGGCAAACTTTAAATAAATATGGTGACATTTTCTGTAATCATACATATCTTTAACAAGCATGGAAGGACTCTTCAGTATCAGCACACAATAACAGTGTGTCAGTAAGTTTCATCCATGAAGGGTCTTTAGGACGGAGTTGTTCACGCTTTGGAACAGACTTTGTTACATTAAATCTAAGTAAACTGATCGTTTAAAAGAAATTAACCAAATTGTTAAGGTGTAAAAGAAATAAAACCCTTAATTATGTGCCGTTACTAGGTAATTGGGTATTACTTTACTGTAACAATCCATGTCGAAAAACATGCTGGTAAGTGGTTTGGCTCTGTAAAATTGTGAGTGTGTGTGTGTCCGGTGATAGACTGGTATATAACCTCCAGTCTGTATTCACACTCTGAGAATGAGATCAGTGTGTGTGTGTGTGTGTGTGTGTTTGTGTGTCCTGTGATGGACTGGCATATAAAGTGTCTTGCAAAAGTATTCATACCCACTGAACTTTACAACCACTGCGTTACAACCACAAACAAAAATGTATTTTATTAGGATTTTATGTGATAGACCAACACAAAGTGGCACATAATTGTGAAGTGGAAGGAAAATGATAAATGGTGTCCACATTTTTTTTTTACAAATAAATATCTGAAAAGAGTGGCGTGCATTTGTATTCAGCCCCATTGAGTCAATACTTTGTAGAACCACCTTTCGCTGCAATTACAGCTACAGGCCTTTTGGGGTATGTCTCTACCAGCTTTACACATCTAGAGAGTGAAATTTTTGCCCATTCTTCTTTGCAAAATAGCTCAAGCTCAGTCAGATTGGATGGCGAGCGTCTGTGAACAGCGATTTTCAAGTCTCGCCACAGATTCTCAATTGGATTTAGGTCTGGACTTTGACTGGGCCATTTTAACACAGGAATATGCTTTGATCTAAACCACTCCATTGTAGCTCTGGCTGTATGTTTAGGGTCATTGTCTTGCTGGAAGGTGAACCTCCACCCCAGTCTCAAGACTTTTGCAGACTCTTAACAGGTTTTCATCTAAAATTGCCCTGTATTTGGCTCCCATCTTCCCATCAACTCTGACCAGCTTCCCTGTCCCTCCTGAAGAAAAGCATCCCCACAACATGATGCTGCCACCACCATGTTTCACAGTGGGGATGGTGTGTTCAGGGTGATGTGCAGTGTTAAGTTTCAGCCACACATAACGTTTTGAATTTTGGCCAAAAAGTTCAATTTTGGTTTCATCTGACCAGAGCACCTTCTTCCACGTGCTTTCTGTGTCCTCACATGGCTTGTCGCAAACTGCAAACGGGATTTCTTATGGCTTTCTTTCAACAATGGCTTTCTTCTTGCCACCTTTCCATAAAGACCAGATTTGTGGAGTGCACGACTGATAGTAGTCCTGTGGACAGATTCTCCCACCTGAGCTGTGGATCTCTACAGCTCCTCCAGAGTTACCATGGGCTTCTTGGCTGCTTCTCTGATTAATGCTCTCCTCGCACGGCCTGTCAGTTTAGGTGGATGTCCATGTCTCGGTAGGCTTGTAGTAGTGCCATACTCTTTCCATTTCCGGATGATGGATTGTACAGTGAGATGTTCAAGGCTTGGGATATTAATTTATAATCTAACCCTGCTTTATACGTCTCCACAACTTTATCCCTGACCTGTCTGGTGTGTTCTTTGGTCTTCATGATGCTGTTTGTTCACTAATGTTCTCTAATACACTTCAGAGGGCTTCACATAACAGCTGTATTTATACTGAGATTAAATTACACACAGGTGCACACTATTTACTAATTAGGTGACTTCTGAAGGCAGTTGGTTTCACTGGATTTTAGCTAGGGGTATCAAGGGTAAAGGGGGCTGAATACAAATGCACACCACACTTTTCAGATATTTATTTGTAAAAAAAATTTGGACACCATTTATAATTTTCATTCCACTTCACAATTATGTGCCACTTTCTTTCGGTCTATTTCATAAAATCCCAATAAAATACATTTTTTCTTTGTGGTTGTAACACGTCAGTGAAAAAGTTCAGTGGGTATGAATACTTTTAGCAAGGCACTGTAATCTCCAGTCTGTATTCTCACTCTGCTCCCAATCCCAATGAGATCAGTGTGTGTGTGTTTGTGTTTGTGTGTGTCCTGTGATGGACTGGTATATAACCTCCAGTCTGTATTCACACTCTGCTCCCAATCTCCCCTGACGAACCTAAATCAATAAAGCAGTTTGTGAAGATAAATGAATGAAACTACGTACAACTAACACGTACATACTTTCACACGTTTCACTATGTCAATAGACACGTCTCAAGTTTTTTCTGGCTCGACTATATACACAAAATTATCTCAATGTTTTCTGACTTTCTGTCTCAGGTATTTACATGTGTGTAACAGTATCAAGGTAATGGCATTTATATGAATTGTTTTGTTCATATAAATGCAGGGCAGATAACTGTTGGGTTTACGATAAGATTGTATCAGGAAGTGTTTAATTATTAGCTTTATGTGGAAACTGCTGACTCGGCTAAAATACAGCATTTTAAAGGAATACATAAGGCTTTCGAACAAAACAATAGATCCTGTCTAATTAGTGTGTGTAATATTCCTTCCACAAGTTTCTAGAAATATTAGTTGAATATCACCATGTTTCATCCGTAACTGAGGAACAGAGCACAAGAAGAACATTTAGGAGTGTTTTAAAGTTGCTTTACAGATCAGGTTGTTCACCAAGCAGGTTATTTGTACCTCCCATCTCATGAAACACCCGGTGATTCATCAGCTATCCGAGGTTATGTTCTTAAAAACACACACACAATGTTTCACTCAGAGAAAGATCACTTTAGAAGCTAAATGAAATATGGAAATGAGATACGTCTGGCTTGAATACAGTAACTAGGTTATTTCAGGTCTTAGGTTTGTGTTTGTAAGAGTGAGATAAAGACTCACTTTTCTTGTTTCCAGGTTCACTTTTTCCAGGTTTATCTGATTTGTCCTCATGCTGGAGGGAGCAAGCACGCATGAAGAAAAGTCAGGGTTCTGATTACAGGAGACAATCAGCCATTTGTTGGTGTTAATGGATACCTCATATATCGGCCCTCATATTGAATAGTGTTAGAGACAGAACTTTAATCTTACCTCTTAGTATATGTTTTTATTTAAAATGTAGTGTAATAATAATAATAATAATAATAATAATAATAATAATAATAATTAATGAGCAAAAACTTTAAGTAAGCTTCAAGATAAATGTGCTTAATATAAAAGCTAAGAGCAGGGCAGATAACGTTATAAACAGAACTTATAGATTGATTTGGTCATTTATTTATTAGTTTATTTGAGGTTTAGCAAATTATCCTCCACGCAGTGAGTGAACAGCTTTGTCTTGCAGTCATGACAGCCCTTGCGCTCGCTTTAGTCGAACCACTGTAGGTTATACTGGGAGGAACACGAAGCTCCGCCCTATAACCTACAGTGGTTCGACTAAAGCGAGCGTTAGCAAGGGATGTCATGACTCGGCCACTGAACTGCTTAAAATCCAAGTTATACCAATATAAACATACACAAATCTAATGTGGATGTGAAGCAGGGAGAATGAAGGAAATAAACAACCAATTTTTGTTTTATGTTCTTAGAGAATATTAACAGTATTTATCCTGTTTAAAGCTCCTAAACATTCTTTTTTCCTTCTTCCTTTTAAACAAAGGTTTCTTTTTTTCTTCTTTCTCACTATAGCCCCTAGGAACAGAGGAAGTGATGATACTTTCAGGAATGTTTCACCGTGGCTTCAGCTTTAACTGCTTAAACTAATTATTTATTTGTTTGTTTTTTGATTATTACATAATTCTGGATTAGCCAATGAGATTTGAGGAAATTCGTGCTTGATCCAGTCAGCGTTAGATTAATCATTGCTGTTGGTTCATGACAATTTGCACTTATTCTTCTAGTCGATGTGTAAATATGTAGCTCTAAAAATGTCTATTACAGATGTATTTGTATTATTTGTTTTATAGGTTTTCACTTTTTGGTTTTCACTTTTTTTCTCTCAGCACCCAACATGAATACATATTTTCCATTCTTTTAGGATCTAATAGGGAAAAAATGATTCCGAACAGTACGTAACGTGACAGTTGCTGCACACGTATGGTCCAGTGGTTGAGCTTGTGAAGCTTAAGTCTCTGCTCTTCCAGTCTCCCTCTCTGTCTCTCTCGCGTTCTTTTCATCATTGTCATTGTGTCGCATGAAGCAGAGACAATGACACACTTCCTCCTTTTAGTCAGACGATAGCTATTTTGTCAGCACACTTAGACATCCTTCTTGTTCCTTCCACAACACCTCCAAGCATCTGTGAGTTGCATTTGTGCATTCAAGAAACTGCATTTAAATTCTGTGTATTAGATTTTAACTCAATTCTTGAGAGCAGAAAAATGAATGTATTGAAATAACATGATTCTGCAGACTGATTGTGTAGTTCAGACTGAAACCCCAGAGAACTTTGGGAAAGTGTAATGTACATTATATTAAACCCACATGCAGACTTCATCTAGCAGCGACCCTTTGATCCTTGTCCTCCTGTTCAAGGCTTTTATTATCTCTCCACCTCCACGCATGAAAGAGAGCCGGCTTCTCTTCTCTCGTTCCCTCATAAGCATGTCTTTCTATACTGCTCACCTGGATGTGTTTTGCGCTTCACTAGAATACATTTGCTAGAATTCAAGCACTGTGGTCATAGTATTTGAGCGCTCATCTGTGTAACTCTTAGAGGTGAAGCGTTTGTGTGCATTCCCTCAATGCACTGTGGACATTGATAAGTTTTACACTTTACAAGCCAATATTCAAATGCAATAAAGCAAGAGTAAGCTGTGTTTAATATGTCAGGGTCAGCTAGAGTGCAATTCTGTACAATAAGCAAACATGTCTAAAACTGTGTGTCATCATGAACTACAAGCAACAGTTTGTTTATTCATTTATTTCATCACCTGATATATGTTTTTTCACTTTTTCTCACGTCATATTCACCATCAAGATAATTATTTGTCATTTCGTTAAGATTTAAACATGTTTTCTCATGGAGCACATGCAATTTTATTTATTACATATTATTTTATTCACATGATGCTCGATTGTGTAATTTTGGGCCAAAGCATGCTAAAATGTAATTTTAAGTTTTTTGTTTTGTTTTGTTTTTTTTTTTTGTTTTTTTTTTTACGTAATCACATAATTATCACATCTTATTATAACGATCATGTGAACTGTTTGTGATTTTATTTTTTCCATTCTATTCTAACTAAGATGTGCTCTTGGTTAGTAGAAAATGTCAGATTTTCTAATTAACCAATAGCTAGCAGGTTGGACTGGATTAAAGTAATGATGATCACTTTTCTGTGTATTTTGTGCCTCAGTATCTGTATCGATAAATAAGAAACATGTACTACTGTGTGTTTTACTTTATTCTTTTATGCAATAAAGAGGCAATAAAAGACTATTCTGGCTCTGCAAATGGTCATAATCTATTAATTTATTAGCTAGATGTGTACATGAGCAAAGGTTGCTCTCTATCAGTCAATTAGTGGAGAGAGAGAGAGAGAGAGAGAGAGAGAGAGAGAGAGAGAGAGAGAGAGAGAGAGAGAGAGAGAGAGAGACTTTCTCTCAATTCCAAAATAATTCAGAAAATGTACAAAAACAAAGATGTAAAATAACTAAGTACAAAATCAGTTTTTCTGAATTGCATGTTCATGCATATTTATGAATCATAGCATTATTTAGTGTAAATAAAGTTGAAAAGATGTTCCTCAGGACACGTTAAAGCACTTTACTATACAACATACTGATTATTCAGTTTAGACAATGACAGTTGTGTGTTACTCACAGAATTTCTTTTAAGAGTTTCAGTTTGAAGAAAACAGATGAATCACTTCTGCTGCTATCACATGTCACCATGTCTGAAACGTGAGCCTAAGGCTTGTGAAAAACCAGGTTTATCTAGCAGTTGCCTGGAAAAGCAATTTTCACTAAAAAAAAATAAGTCCTTTGCTGAGTCAGAGAAGCTTTTAAATAAAATTAAAGAAGTTGGAAATGTTTACAGATTTCAGGACAATTCTACAAATGCTATCATACAAAAACAGATACTTCTTGAAACAAATACACAGCGTTTATTCTTTTCTCAAGAATTAGAAATTAATTTATTAATTTGATTTAATTTCATTGAAGATTGTTTAAAAGATAATTGATACATTAAATGTAAGAATTAGAATAGAAAAATATCAACTCCTAAATTTGAATGTAAATGTATTTAAGTAATAAATGTCTAAAAGTACAGGAAAGACTAAAAAAAACAAAACC
This sequence comes from Tachysurus vachellii, assembly GCF_030014155.1. Classification (NCBI taxonomy): domain Eukaryota; kingdom Metazoa; phylum Chordata; class Actinopteri; order Siluriformes; family Bagridae; genus Tachysurus; species Tachysurus vachellii. The sequence continues at coordinate 6,438,943 of NC_083469.1, read as the reverse complement.
TGAGAGTTTAGATTATATTTAGTCACTTTTTAGAGATTAAAGATTTATTATCTATGTATTACAAAATACCTCACAAGGTGTAACAATGTAAAGCAACACAATAATACAAAACAATATAATATAATTTGAAAACATTAAGAATCCCTAAAGGAATATTGCAGTATTTTTCCCAGGACACATGGTGTTAGTGTTTGTATTTGTATTTGTGTAGCATGACTTATATTATTTGTATATGTACCTGTATATTGATTCCACTTAATGCTGTTTCCTATTGTTTTCTCTCCTCCCCTTTTTTAGCCTCACTATTTGAAAGAGTATCAGTGCGTCACAGAATAAAGCAGACTAAAGCTGCAGTGAATTGTGTGATTGAAAAGACGTGTGTGAAGAGATTATGGATAAAAGCCGTACAATCCGACAACATCTGGCCAGGCAACATTTCTTGCATCTGTGTTAGATTAATGGAATACTTGAGAATTTTCATAATTTGTTAATGTTTATCTGTAGTGTGTGTGTGTGTGTGTGTGTGTGTGTGTGTGTGTGTGTGTGTGTGTGTGTGTGTGTGTGTGTGTGTGTGTGTGTTTGTGTCACAGACATAGACATACAGTACAGCAGGGACAACAGAAAACCTGTTTACACTTTACACAGTGACTCTGACCAGGATAAAGCTTTACTAAAGATGAATGAAGGTATTGATCCGGTGGACTGGTGTCCAATCCAGGGTGTGTTCCTACCTTGTGCTCAGAGTTCTTGGGATAATCTCCTGGTCCATCAAAACAAGAATAAAGTCTTACTAAAGATAAATGAACAAAAAATATATATATATATGTTAAATGAATGAATGAATGGATAAATGGATAGATGAATTGACCCAAGGTCATTATTATAAAGTTGGACACCTCCATGTGGTTCTCAGCATCTCTGAAACCTGTATGAAATGACAATAACGTCTTTATTGTTGCACATCAAAGCTTTGAATTTTTCAGGCTCCAGTTTATTTGATACTGAAATAATATTGACAAAATTCAGCAGCTACCCTAAGGCTGTATGCTTTATTTATTTAATAGGCTTTAGTTCTCTCAGTGTGTGGAAATGTGCCAGTTATTGTCTTATGAAGTAACGTGACTGTGGTGGATTTTTTTTTTTTGCTTCAGATGGAGCACATAGAGAATTTATGTCCATTTCTTTGTGCCACTTGCTGAGGTTCAGTTTTGGAAGCTCCAACTCTCTTACTACCCGTTGAGTAATACATGAATGTAATGTATGAATAAGTGATAACATCTGTCAGCCACTGGTAAGGGAAATCTGTGCGTTCAGTATGCAAGGATATGCAGTTGAGTATGAGATCTGTGTGTGTGTGTGTGTGTGTGTGTGTGTGTGTCTATTGTATTCCTAGTGCGGCACGCCTAGGAGGCCAGGCCAGACCTGAAAAACCAGCCGCCTCCTCTCCAATTCATTACAGCAGAGTGCGCCACACACACCTGTCAGCCAGGTACATACAACACACACTTTTCTCCAGTTCTTTCTGGGTAAGTGCTTTAGCTGGTCCATTTTCTTTGGAGTTCTTCTCTCATCAGCTACGTAGCCTTACTGGACTATGCCCTGCTCTGTGGACTGAGGGGCTTTGAGGGTACTGCGAGGAGAAATTTTCCACAATCAGGTGTTATTGAACAGGTACATTTAACCAACTAATGATCACAGACTGATATATGTCTAACTTTCTCCTCTGTACTGCATGTATTCTGTTTGCTTCGATTGTTCAGATCAACAGAAGTGTTGTTGAGGGGCTTTTCGTACTGTGTTTTGTGTTGTGTGTGTGTGTGTGTGTGTGTGTGTGTGTGTAAAAACTGAGTCACTGGTGGAAATGAATAGTTAACATTCCTATATCCTGACGCTAACAGATGTGCAATCACGGCTTTATTACGTTTGATTCTGTTCCTTTTCTCTCATCGCCAACGCAGCCTTTTTGAACCTCGGTCGTAAAAACAGAATCTACCTGAGACAAAAAGGTGTTGTCTGAACCTTGAAAAATGTTTTGTGAAGGGATTCAATTCCAAACAATTCTAATGTCTTGTTTTGGCATTTTGGCACTTCCAATTTGGTACAAATATAAATCCAAATCCATATTATTTACACCAATGGGGTACAGAGTGGTGTCCAAAGGTCTGAAAGCACTACAAAACAAAAAAAATTTTATTACAAAATAAATTCTTGATAACGACTGAAATCTAGTCTGGAATACATTTCCTTTGTGATTTAATGACTGAAGTTTGTGCTAAACCTTATGATGATGATTTTAGATCAAATGCATCATCAACATCAGAGCACGTGCTTCAACAGGAGAGATTAGACAGGAAGAAAATCTGACCTCTTGTACAATGAAGTGTAGAAACAAGGTCAATATCATATTGCTTACATTTAAATAGGGAGCTAGATACAGTGCAGAAGATCTTAAAAGTTTGCTTTGTTTGATTTAAATTCAACAGGTAAATAAATATACTATATAACCTATAAATATTTTATTATCAATAATGAAATGCATTGTTTTGAATGGTATAAATTACTGAATGAATCTTTGACATCAATTAGGAATTAATATATTGAACACATTTCCTTCATTACTAAAAACATACATTTTCTCAAAGGTCCTGTGGTTTCCATGTGCCAGCAGGAAATAAGTAGCACCGTCTAGGAAAAGATAAGTTATACATATTTTGAGAAATTCATATACTGTACATGTGCCTGCAATAATCTAAAAAAAAGTTTATTGGCAGGATTCAACACCTGCCCTTAGACTTCCATTATCACATAAATCAGGATTTCTGTTTTTTTTTGTCGGGAAAGAAAAACATCTGTGCTGATGTCATATGAAGCAACCTTTATACAATACTCCAAATAGTCTAGTTCAGATGGTTCAGATAGTCATTGACCTTTTTAAAAATCAGCTGTTACTTAAATATATATTTATTGGAGTCAAATAGTGATTTTTTCCCCCTTATTTTCAGTAAGTAAAAATATATGATCTTACTCAGGGTTTCTGAAATAAACCCTGGATGGTGGGACACTAGTATGTCAGAGAGAGAGAGAAAGAGAGGAGAGAGATGGGGAGAGTGAGACAGAGGGAGAGAGAGAGAGAGAGAGAGAGAGAGAGAGAGAGACAGTGGGAGAGGGAGAGAAAGAGAGGAGAGAGAGGGGGAGAGAGAGACAGAGGGAGAGGGAGAGAGAGAGAGAGAGAGATGGTGATATGGTAAAATGGTGATGGTTTCTGTCAGATGTTTATTTAAATGTTTTAAATAAGCTGGAATTCGACCCACTGATCTCAATATCAATATGATAGTAAGATTGTTGAAAGCTTTTACATAGTCAAATGTAGAAGTTCTGGTTTTAATAGTACTGAAACTAACTGTACTGAAAATGAAACAAATCAATTTTTCAAAGGTACCAGAAAAAATATTTGTGCTTAGAGATGGGAATGAGATCAGCGTGAGAAAAACTTTCCTGTTACTGAATGAGACAGTAAATCAAATGTCTTTTTTTTTTCAAAGCGTTTCAAGCCTGTAAGCATCTCATTAAAGGCTTTTATCATTAGTCTAATTACTGACTGTATGTTACTGATGTCCAGAGGGGAAAGTACAGCTATGTGGTTACAGTTCTTTAGTTTACTTCCTTAAGGTTTGCTTTTTTTTTTTTTTTTTTTTTGCTTTTTTTTGTGTGTCATCTCAGTTTTTCTTTTCCACCGTCACCTCTGGTTTGCTCTTTAGGGATAAATCTAAACCTAAATCTATATATAAATATCTGCTTTGTGACAATGTCTGTTGTTAAAAGCACTACAAAAATAAATTTGAATTAAATATAGGACTTTATATAGGTTTATATGTATCTGTACTTCAGAGCTTCTACTCACGCACCTGAATTTGACACCTTTTACACGTTTTGTACGTGTTTTCTTTTGTTTCGATTCTCTCCGGTTTTCCATTACCTACCGACAGGAGGGATGAAACCCGACCTGACGCCGCTCATTAATATTGTGCCCATACTTGTCATTTTTCTGCAGAGTCTTACCACTCTATAGGTTGTATGTAGGTAAAGTTGACAAGCCTGCAAGCAATCTACAGAAAACCTCTGGCAGAAATGTGTAGTTTGTTCTTCACTTTGTACTTTACTTTGTTTTTCTCATAAAATCCCATAGATGAGGCACTGTGGTGGTGCAGCAGGTTGTGTTGTCACCATAAATCTCCAGCATCCCCCAGTTCCATCCTGATTTCAGGTTAATATCTCTGTGTGGTTCTGCATGTCCTCTTGGGTTTCCTCTGGGTTCTTTACTTTCCATCTACCTCTCAATAAATAAATATTATAAGTGGATTGGCATTATTAAATTATCCCAATGTGCAAATGTGTGTGGATGATGCCCTGTGATGGACTGGTGTTCCACACAGTGTGTATTCCAGATCCACTTCATCTAAGACGTGTACTTTTTTCTTCATATCTTAACTTTTCTTTTTAATTGTAATATATCTCGTAGCTTGTTGGTGCAATCCCATAGGATTGCTGAGGACAGAAGCATTTGGTTCCCATCATGCAATCTTTGAACTGCCATTGTGACGGTCAGCTTTGTGCTTGAGTCCTCATCACTGAACTTCTGAAGCCTTCTGAAGGAATAGATTCAAGTCTGTAATGAACTCAGAAATTACTTTGACCTGTTAGTTCCGCAGGAGCTCTTTGTTGCACAATTACACTCACCTATAAACTGTTGTAGAAAAGACATTATTTACATTTACATTGATTACTGTCCAGTGTCACCCAAATGAGGACGAGGTTTTCTTCTGAGTCTGGTTCCTCTCAAGGTTTCTACCTCATATCATCTCAGGGAGATTTTCCTCACCACTGTCACCAAAGGCTTGATCATCACGGTAGATGTTAGAGATATATAGTAACTTAAATTTAAACTAAATTTTTATTCTGTTTCTTTGCTTCTGTAAAGCAACTTTGAGACAATGTCAATTGTTAAAAGCGATATACAAATCAATTGAATTGCATTAATATATTGTATGTTTGTGTGTGAATAATAGTCTGATGGTGCTACTGTAAAACTGTCTTAAGCAGTTACAGAAGAATGAAAGAATATTCCCTCAGTTGAAAAGCTGCTATTACTTGCTTTCTGACTTTCCTAATCAATTATACGTTTCAGTGCGCTGTGTAAAAGCAAAAATGTAATTTATGCCACCTGGACGTGCACAAAAAAAAAAAACAGACTCAGCTTCTTGCATACACCCATTTAATTTGCTTCTTGGTATTTCGGTTAATGGATTAATTAAAGCATCATACAATATGCACGAAATGTTAATTGTTACCATAATTGTCGTCAATGCTAATATTAGCATTAAGGATAATTATAACGTGATTAAAGAAATGCGTCAATGTGACCATAACAGAACTCTTAGTGTGCTCTGTTTATTTTAGATCTTACTTTCAACTATTGTGGATTATAAGTAGAAAAGTTAAAATATGTGACATAGGTTTTGCTTAATCTGCTTTTTACACATTGAAATGCTTTGTTAAGGCTTGAAATCCTACCAGGATTAAAGTTCAGCTAATTTAGACTCTGAAAACTAAATCCTGAAAGATGTACTGATGAATTGGACCATTGTCTGATCAAGGGTGAACCAAGGTAGAGAGACAACATAGTGGTTGCTACTGAAGCAAAATTCAATGTGATGACAACACAGTAGCTGAAAGCACTCAGCGCACCTGTTCTGTAATGAATTTCCCAGCTAGAGGTTTACTAGTTAAATATTGACCATTGGGAACATTATTTACATTGACTGTGTGTGAGTGTGTGTGTGTGTGTGTGTGAGTGTGAGTGGCTTACAGTAGATCAGCAGGAACTCACAAAAAGGAACTCATTTGCTGCTTGCGCAAGAGAGAAAGGAGTAAAAGTCAGATGGATAAATACACAAACAGCTGGTAAACTGACATCGGGTTTATAGGCTATATAATGGCCAGGCAGTTTCCCACACCAAGAATAATTATAATCCCAGAATAATTTATATGATTACAGGCAGACTTTACAGAAGGTTGGAAACGAAATTTAGGAAAAAACCTGCAACCTCAGGTCAGATATCAGAAATATTACAGAAAATTACAGCAGAAATGAACCTTTAGCTCAGTAAAGATGTTTATATAATTTTAGCTTGATGATGAACTTTGTACCTTAAAGGAAATGTATGTTATATCCTCTATCTTAATGTAAAAGAGACGTTTAAAAATGTCTGAGTTTATTTTGGTGCAAAACTAAGAAAATCTAATACAAAAAACAGACAAAATACTGTAAAATGAAGTGACACACAAACACACACAAATACACACACGTGTAATAAAAAGCATTTTGTTATTTATATTAAAACAGCTGGAATTCAGCAATAAAACACAAAATTGTTGCCAAATCATTTTGTTAGCCGCACTTCTCTGGGACCTACAAGTGGGTGTGTTCAAATTCACCCATTAAAATATAATTAATCTTCATTTTAACCGGAGTACAAAAGATGACTCATCTGTATTGGGCTGTTTCCTTTACAAACAGCAGTTATATTAATTACTTAGTGTGTAACACAAAACAGAATGATACAAATGAGTTGACGTGGCATCACACTGGAAATGACCTGATTGGTAAAGTAATCTAAGAAGAGAAATTTCACCCTATAGTATACATAGTAAATACTGCATATAATACAAACAACAATAATCTGTTCAGTAATGTGCTGTATATTAAAATACACATTCTGTAGGTAGCAAACTACAACCTAATAAGCTAGTGTGATTTCACCGGAGTAAATGTGTAAATGTACAATAATGTACAATATTTATATAAATAGTTCTTTAGTTTTGTTTCTGAGATTTTACTTTGTGAAAGTATTACACATTTCAGGCAAGTTAATTGTATATATATATATATATATATATATATATATATATATATATATATATATATATATATATATATATATATATATATAGACAGATAGATAGATAGATAGATAGATAGATAGATAGATAGATAGATAGATAGATAGATAGATAGATAGATAGATAGATAGATTGATAGATGCCCTGTCAGTTTCAAGTGGTACAGTATATTGATGACACACACTCTGTTATTCACCTCAAACATGGATGGTGGAAATAATAGTGACTTGCCAGATGGGCTCGTTTGACTATGGTCTACAGTCTCCATAGCTTCCACAGAATGGTGAAAAAAGCACAAAAAATCCAGCAAATGGCAGGTATAGAGCGGTTTAAGAAGAATGACTACACTGTTCAAGATGACCAGAAGGCCACAGTCACTCAAATAACTTCATAATAATATCTCACTGGCTATTTTCAAGCGGCGGTTGAAGACCTACTTATTCAGGAAACACTTCAACTAGCACTTCTTTCCCTATCTTTTGCATTTAAAAAAAAAAAAAAAAAAAAAACCTTTGACACTTTTTCGTTGTAACTTTGAACAAATGTTTTAAACTCATGGTATCTTAAGTATGTAACCTAGTGAGCCAGCATTAATGTATTAAATGCTAGAGATTTAAGCACCTATGTACGTCGCTCTGGATAAGGGCGTCTGCCAAATGCTGTAAATGTAAATGTAACAACTTCAATAGAAATGTAGTGAGCAGAAAAGCATCTCAGATCGCACTACATGTTGACTCTTGAGACAAGAACAGGAATCTAGACAGGGATACACTTGGCACAGACTTACACAATCTGGACAGTTAAAGATTTTCAGCTGCCCAACTAAGATACTTTTCTGCTCACCACAGTCGTAAAGAGCACCTATTTGAGTTACTGTAGCTTTCCTGTCAGCTTGAACCAATTTGAAAATTCTCTTTTGACCTCTCACATTGACACTGCGACCTCATCTTTTCTGCATCAATTCTTAATACCCTTATGCAGGAAAATCGCAAGAGATCAGCAGATTCTGAAACACTCAAACCAGCCGATGTGGCAAACACCAACCGTGCCAGAGTTAAAGAAACTGAGATCTTTCATGATTTATTACAATGTGCTGCTATGTGATTGGCTGATTGAATAAATAACTGCATGAAGGTTGCTAATAAATAAATTGGATGATGAAACCTGATTGTAGGTTAAAACATAATATTTATATCATCATTCTCACAACTCCTCACACACGCACACACACATACACACATACACACCACCACCACCACCAGCGGTCAATACTACACTATACATAGGATTAAAAATTCAGCTAGTAAAGGTCTGCTAGCAATGCTCTCTGTCGGTTCTGCTGATAACTATGGCCATAAATGTTTATAGTGACAGATATGGAGAGAAAATGGAGACTAGACCTGTTGCTTACCTTCACAGGACAACCAAGTTGTCTTTTATGACTGTTTGTTGTTCTGGCTCTGTTCTGCTGCTTGTAGCTAATCTCAAAACAAACAGTATAAATTAGGAGTGGTATAAAGGTGGATGTAGACCTCTAAACCAAGCACAGTCAGACAGGTGAATTGTCTCGCAAGGTTCATACAACTTTACATTCTATAGATCTATATACTTAACTTGCTCAGAAGGTTGTGAGTTCAAATCTCAAGTCCACTAAGATGCACCTGTTGGGCCCCTGATCAAGGCTCTTAACCCTTACTCACTCAGTTGTACAAAATGTAAGTCACACTGTATGTCAGGGTGTCTGCCACATGCCATAAATGTACTTTGTTTTGAATTCATATGGAGAGAGATTATTCTGATTGTGGTCACTTTTTTTTTAATTAGAATCAGATTTTTTGAACATAAGCCTCATAGGCAAAGCACTGTTTATAAGCGCTCTAAATAAATTCACTAAATTAAAGAGGTGTTTTAAATTAATGCTTTCAAAATAACTTAGGAAGTAACTTGTATTGGTCAGATAATCAGGTATGTGTTAGGTACAGTAGGTGATGAGGAGACTATGTGTGTAGTGGCAAGATAATCAGGATTGTATTGGGTAGCAAGTAGCAAGGTGACCAGTTGTAGCGGAAAAGTAGCAGTTGTAGCGATAAAATAATCTGGTGTGTATTGGATATGTGACGAGGTGACCAGGAGTGTAGTGGTAAGATAATCAAGACTGTATTGGGTAATTAGCAAGGTGACCAGATATGTAGCGGTAAAATAATCTGGTGTGTATTGGGTAGGTTACCAAAAAAATAATAGTGGAAAATAATTTGGTATGTATTGGGTTGGTGACAAGATGTGTTGGTATGTGGTAGCCTAGTGATTAAGGTGTTGGACTACTGACCAGAAGGTTGTAGGTGTGTAGTGGCAAAATACCTGGTGTACTGGATAACACGTTGACCAGGTGACCAGGTGTGTAGTGGAAAATAATTTGGTATGTATTGGGTGGGTTGGTGACAAGATGTGTTGGACTACCGACCGGAAGGTTGTAGGTGTGTAGTGGCAAAATACCTGGAGTATTGGATGACACGGAGACCAAATGGCCAGGTGTGTAGTGGCAAAATACCTGGTGTGTATTGGATGACAAGGTGACCAGGTGTGTAGTGGCAACATACTCAGGATTGTATTAAGTAAGTAGCAAGGTGACCAGGTGTGTTGTTGCAAAAAAAATCAGATTGGGTGTGTATTGGGTAGGTGACGAGTTGATCAGGTATGTAGTAGGAAAATAATAAGGTGTGTATTGGTTAGGTGACACCCTTAAAATCACTTTGCCAGTTTTCACTTTTTAACCATAATGTCATCTAAGTCCCTGAAATTGCCAGTGTTCCTATCACGTCTATATATCTGTGTTATTTAATCACATGATCAAATAAATTGAAGGGTTTGCATGTTTTATAGTTCATAGAATAGATCCTACCACTGTATTTCGGTATGTGTGGGGAAGATAAAGACAAGATGGGCATGCCTGTATATGTGCAGTTGTGCTCCAACTGAGCTCTTTCTTCCTTGTGACAGAGTTTTCAGCTTTTGTAGCCAATGCAAATTCTGTTCTAAATCCCACAATGACAGACATAACCTGAGGTTGCCGCTGAAGTTCTCACATTCAGTTGAGTGTATCTCTGGAACCCTGGCCTTGTTTCTTTCAGCCGAAGGAGAGTTTAAAAAGGTCTAGAATAAATCAGGTGGATTCACTTTAAAAGCAGTTTGGCTGTAGAGAAGTAGTGTGTGTATGGCCTACTGGATACCGCACTGCTCTTAAGATCAATGACATTTTAACATTTTCTTTTATTTATATAGTCATTTTACCAGTCAAGATTGTTTTAAAGCAGTTTTATAGCACACCAGCCAAAGGTGATGGTGACTAGGAAAAATCTTGACAAGAAAACCTTTAGAGGAACCAAATTCTCATTCCTCTTCTGGGTGACAGAGTGTAAACCATACAGTACATATAAAAATGGCTTGACTATTGAAAAATGTATCATGTAGCAAGCTAACTAGCTTGGGTAGTTTTCTCTAATTTACTACTATGCAACGTTGGCAAGTTATAGGCTTCATAGCATGTTAGTTAAGTTATTGAAAAGTTAACTAAAGTAACATAAGGTTTTAGTAAGGTTTCATATACTGTAGCAATAAAATACTCCAGTCGTGAGTTTTGCTGTTACCATTCACAGGGTTACACCTCTGATACATTTGTTCAGAGACTGACACATTTATTCAGAGTTTTTGGGTGTGCAACACCTAAATGCTATCATAATTATCATTTTCTAGTGTGGCAGTCCTTATGAGTCACTATTTCACAACATTTTTCTTGTCCAACTCATCTGTTTAACTCTTCTGTGACAAAGAAAGTTTGCAGGACTTCTTGTTTCGATCTTTAATTTATGTCACTGAAGAGTGGCCTGATCAATTTCACAGATCTTCAAGATGCAAATGGCAGAATACATAAACACTTGATAGGCTTAAACAAAGAATTCAAGGAATGCTCTTTAATTGCTTCATCACTAGCTGTTATAAAGCAATTAAATAAAATTCCTTCCTGTAAATAGTGACATATATAAAGGAATGTACATTTCAATTTACTTTGTATACCTTAATTCAGTAGAAATAACACCTGAAATATCTCCTAGAGTATTAAGGAGCAAGTCAGTAAACAACTCAGTAACTGTTCCTATGTTATTCAAAAGGCAGTGGGAGCTTGTTGAACTTCTTATCAGGAAGTCGTGAGATTGAATCCCACCGCTGCCACTGCTGGGCTTTTGAACAAGGCCCTCAACCCTCAACTGCTCAGTTGGATGAAAAATTACATGAATGTAAGTCACTCTCGATAAGGGTGCCTGGAAATACTGTAAATAAATGAAGTCTTAGCCTAACTACCAGTTAACCTCATCATGTTAACTCGACCCAAATGCAGTACGCTACTAGTGTTCATGTTAAGAGTCTTTTATAAATGCATGAATGTGTAGAGCAGGCAGAAACAGCAGGATTAAACCTGGCACAACATGAACAAGTGTAATGGTAGGATGACTAATCAGGAGCGCTAGGCAAACTGAAGAGACCATCTGGTGAAAAACAAGGCGTCTGTGGCGTACCTAAATAGGGCCGCGTGGAACAAAATGGCGGCTCCCCAGGAAGTTCTTTCCAAGATGGCTGAAAACCCGGAATTGATGTTGCAAACCTAAAAGTACGTGTAGTGTGCGCTAACATACATACTGTAAACTAAGCTTAAATTAAGGCACATACACTCTCTGACTTTATTATTCCATACAAATTCATGTCAGTTAATATTAAGATAATGTTAGCATTAAGGGAACATGTGATCTCATTGACTTTGACTATGATATAATTAGTGCCAGACAGGCTGATTTGAGTATTTTAGAAACTGCTAATCTCCTAGGAATTTCACAGATAACTCTCATTTGTAGAAAACAAAAACTACAAAACTGTGAGTGGACAAATCTTGATAATAAAGAGAGGTCAAAGGAGAACAGACTGACTTTAAAAAAGGACACAAGGCATGAAACCAAAAATGTATCAGTATGTTATAATGTTCGAGTGAATACATTTCCTTTCTGGGCTGCTGCTGCTTTTTCTGCGTGTTCAAATAAAATTGGCTTCTCGTATTAACATACCATTATTTTATGATTTGTGATTCATGATCATACTGTTTGACCTTCAAAAAAGTTGACTGTGTCTATTGCTGTGTTGAATTCGTGTTTTGCTGGTCGTATCTCTGTGAAAACGACAGATAGCTCACCTTTTTCTCAAACCTTGTGTGGAAATGCCTGTGTATTAAAATGGATAGATTCTGATTCAGCTTTGTGTGTGTCGTTTCTCTCTATAAGGGCAAGTAGAAGAAGACATTTGTAGCACCTATGAAACTTAGCTTCTTAACTTAAAAGGCTACATAATCAATATTCTATTCTAAATATAGTTAAAAAGGAACGCTGGACTTTTTGCAATAACATCAGCATGATCTACATATAAAGCGTACGACCAGTTATCTGTTAGTCGTACAGGCCATACCAGCTTTACCAGGAAGGTTTTGCTAGTTAATCAACATTCCCTTGATTGTAAACTAATTAAACCAAGTAATCAGTAAACACTTATAGACTCAAAGTTTAATGTCTTGAAATGTTTTCACACTTGGTTTTGCTTGTTTCAGCACACTGGTGAAGATGCAAGCCTCCACAACGTCTCCTGTGACCAACCTCACCACAGCCGTGACCAAATCAAGAGAACAAATCCTCATCCAGAGTAAGTGTTTGTGGACCTTTAGGAAACTTTACTTTAGTACATGCTTATATTCTATATACTGTATGAAGAGCATTTACACATGATGTGTACAATATGTGTATGATTCTCTGTATTCGGATATAATTTAAAGCTACATATTACTTTGTCAATTTCGCCTGTGTAGGTGTTCGAGAAATGCAGACATTATTAAATAAACAAAAAATAAAACAAAAAATAGAGCAAGGTTAAGGTTTAACCATTACAGCAAACTGAAACACTTGCTAAATGTGATTTTTATTTATTTGTGTCCTGAGTGCTGACAAAATTTCTACACTAACAGGATGGAAAGTAATATTAGAGACAAACTTGCAACAAATTGCATTGTGTTTCTTTTTCTTTTTAAAAATTATATATTGTTTCAATATAAAATTGTGTCATATAGATATAAAGTGTAATATACTGTATATCTGAGATAAACACTGATCTTTCAGATACGGAGCGATAAAGTGATTATTTGAGTTACTGTCTCCTTCCTATCAGCTCGAATCAGAAAACATATAATAAAAATGATCTATAGTCAAAAAAGTGGCAATAATTTGTACACAATCATTTGTAACACAAGTCACCAATGTTGTCACAACGCTTCGTTATTTGTCCTTAGTTACTATGCAGTTAAGGCTTTATGGTGTTTATTCGGACTGTAGTGGTACTTAATCGTCATGATGTTTGTTTATTTTGGACTGAGCATTACACCACACCCTGATTTCAGCTGTGGGAGCAGTTTGTGTGCGGTCACTCAGATCTGAGTGCTGTTAGCTTGACTAAAAACTCTCTGAAGTGCCGTTAGAGAAGTTAAGTATTTGAATGAAAGGTTTTCTTTTGTACGCACTTGTTGCGTCCTTTTCTATTTTTGTTTTCTGTTCTGCCAAGTAGGGAAGTTAAAGGGTACAATAATTAGCTGTCTTGTTTGTTATTTTCGCCTTGTCGGCTCCTGAAGACATACCACCACTTGTACAATTGTTCTTCTCATTAAAATATTGTTCTTTCAGTTACCTCTGTTTTCTCGTTCCCTTTCAAGTTGCGCCTTCACCCCTAGACGGGGCGTAACAGCACTGTAGTTAAAGCTGTCCATCATACTCGTTTTCATTTTAGATGAAGTGAAAAACATTTCATAGGAAAAATTTGACCTATTGAACCCTGTGTTATTTATGTACAGCTTCCCTTTACCCCTTTACACCCAACCGTCCAACAAAAATCAACAAGCTTACACAGGGAAAGCTTTAATTCTGTGATTCACATCTCCTGCATCTGATCACCTTGCTCTACTATCCCATGTGCTCAGGGACTGTCCTGCTCTGTCTGTGGGAAAGCAGTGCAATGTGCCAGTGATAGTCATAGAAGTTGAAAGCACTTTAGTGCATAATACAATTCAGTGCAGTTTACAATATTGTGAAAGACATAACATCCACTAAATAATAGAGAAATGACTAGTTAACAAGTAGATCAGACATGGACTGCAGTATCGGCAGTAAAAATATATATATAAAAAAACTAAAATAAATAATATCTAAGGCACTGGGAGAAGGGCGAAGAATTAAGTAATAAGAATTATAAAAAATGATAGCTGTTAAACAATTAATAGGCATTTGGCATGACACCCTTACCCACAGTGACTCACATTTTATACAGCTGAGCAAGTGAGGATTAAGGAACTTGCTCAGGGGCACAGCAGCAGCAGCAGAAGCTTGGTGAACCTGGGAATCAAACAAGCAACCTTCTGATTAATAGCCCAACACCTTAATCACCAGGCTACCACATCCCCCAGCAACAGAGGGTTAAGGATCTTGCTCGGGGGTCCAGTGGTGGCATCTTGGTGGACCTGGGATTTGAACTCACAACCTTCTGGTCTTTTATTAAGATTTCTATACAGTATTTTGTCAAGTGTTATTATTTTGTTATATAGTGCAGGAGATATCACAGTCAATCAGATGCAGAGCAGATAACATCAGACAGTACAGATAAGAAAGGGAACAGTGAAGCGCACAAAGTGTGTAATGTGACATTCATATAATGTGACGTGTGTGTGTGTGTGTATGTGTGTGTCTCTCAATAGATTTGGTGCTTTAAATATCTTGGGTGTAGGAGCCAATGACTCGGTTTTTTTTTGTTTGTTTGTTTGTTTTTTTGGAGCCCTTCCCTAAATTATCATTATTTTTAATTCATACACGCTAATGAACTGCCTATTTTTAGACCTGGACTAAAGCCCTTTACACACACACACACACACACACACACACACACACACACACACACACACACACACACACACACACACAGACACAAAAGCTCAGTAATGCGGTTTATCTTCATTGCATTCTGTATGCTGGCTCACATTCAAAATTCAAATGGAGAGACTGGCACTCAAAACAGAGCGAATAAAATCCAAAGAAGGACATCAGGGATCAGGTTGTACAATATAATATCTGAACACTAAGTGCCTGTAGTTGTTTTTAAAGGATGTAACACATATATGACATTTCAGTCTCTCAATATCTCACGGTTTAATTCATAAAATTGAATGAAAAAGTACTATTATTTGTTGTTGTTTTTATGTCTATTCTGTTAGAGCTCTTTAAACCTAACATTTTGTTTATTTCTTTATAAAAATTGTATTTATTTATTTTTGTTGCAGTACTATGGCATTTTCCTGACTTACTCCTCTAAAACAGAATAGAATGTTTAAGCAACTGAATGAAAACACATTTAAACACTAATCAGTTTTTATTAAATCACAGAATTACACAGCAGTAATCTGTAACCAACTTTTTTTTCCAATCTAGGTTCAGGTGCCATGATCGCAGTCATCGTCATTGGCATCATCTTCATCCTAGGCCTACTACTCATCATACTGAAGACATATAACAAGTAAATCCACATTCTGTATAACACACAGTGACAGGGTTGAATATTGTAGGTTTTATTATATGCCTAGGTGTTTTCATAGTGCATACAACAGGTATCTGAGTTGCGGATTTGAAGGTAAATACATATTAAAGACTAAAAATTAGCAATTTAATTAAATCAGCAGTTAAGCATGTTGAGACTTATGTGCATGTGTGCTGTGAAAGGATTTTTCTAATTAGGTTTAGGTTTGTGTCAAAATAATAATTTATTTTATTTGCTATTTTGTTATTGGTCAGTTTGAGGGCCTCTAGTAATAATAATAATAATAATAATAATAATAATAATAATAATAATAATAATAGAAGAAGAAATAAATTAAAACTTTATACTTTCATTGTACTTATTCTTAACTTATTGTTAAATGTTAATTAGTTGATTAATATTGAAATTTCCAGACTAAATAAAGAGAACATTGTGTGTATGTGCTACAGGATGATGCACACAAGAAGGATGCTCAGTGGGACGTCCAGGAAACCGCGGAAAAACACGACCTCAACAACAACAATGACGACGTTGCAGATGACGAGCTTACAAAACAGCACCAGGTTGGCAGGCTTAGCAAATTTGCCCAACACCTTGGAGAACGGGTTCCGTATACCACGAGCCGAGCTGGCCAGTGGATCTACTGTGGCCACGATACATAACATGCCATCAAGCGGAAATACGTAAAAAAAAATATTTATATAATTATATATTTTTAATATATATGTAAAACACCTAAAAACCGATATGTGACTTAAATGGGCTCTAATGTGCTGTATTGAATACACACACCCCCAGAATGGAAAAACTGTTCAGAGGATGATAATCGAGGCATGGGTGGAAATGAAAGCTGAGAAACACGAACACCTCTGAAGGACAAACATAATCAATGGACCAGAGGGGACATTTTTTGAACCAAAAGATGTCAGACGGTGGCTAAACGGCCCACAGGGAGTTCTCAGAGCTAAGCATGGGCACATGGACAACTGGGGTTCATTACAGCTCTGAGAAAACCATTCCAGTGTTCTGTTAACATGTTGAAGGATCAGCGGCCATTTTACCTAATAATCCCAAGTTTGTGGTCTCTGGAAATGGAAACTATTTACTTTTATAGAAAGGACTTTACACAATGTCGTGACTGAGCAAATAATACAAGGTATGATATCACAACCGGTTTCCTTTGAGTCCAAGTGCACAGACAGTAGTGAATACAGAGTGAAGGCTGTAATGTGTAACTACTGTCAAAATAACTTTATTTAAAATAAAGATCAACTGAAAACCTTTTTAATCTGAGGGCAGTCGTTAAATTCTGTCATTAGATGTTTTATAAGAGACAACAGCCTTGTTGAATTCTCCAACCAGAAGGTTCTATAACATAAACCAAGGTGTATATGAACGTATCTGTGTATATTGTTCTAGTAGGTTATCATTGCTATAGCAACAGAACATTGTGACATACAAAATGTGTTTTTTAAATGTAGAATCGTTAATTAAGTGTCAGCACTTCACTTTGTCTCAGACATTTTCCACCATGGGAAAGTCTTCAGAATGAAGGACTTTGTACTTTGGTGTTTCTTGGTAACCTGACATGTTTTATTTGTTGTCTTTAAGAGAAACTATTTAGCATCGCAATACTGTGATTACAGGTATATATGCTGTATTTCGACTAGAGGTCTTAACTTTTCCTAACCGTATATATCAAGAAAATCCACAGAAAAAAACTCTGATTTCATGGAGTGACATCGAATGAACTTGACCGCACACAACATCAGAAGTAAACAAAGCAGCCCTTCTTAACATTAAATGAGCTATTTGTTATATACAAGCACTTTTTTAAATGAAAGGTTAATCAAATTACACACATTAGTTTGTTAAATCTATAGACTGATGAAACACTTCCTCTTTTAAGGAGGACAAAATATCAGTCCAGGATAGCTTACATGCTAACAACATATGAACGTAGAAGCCTCCATGTTTTCCCTCACTGTCTACCTTGAATGAGAAACTGGTGCCATTCCAAGCCCACGTTATCTGAGGTAAGACGAGTGCAGGATAGTTTTAGTATATGCTGTAAAAGGAAAGTATTATACTTCACAGGAAACATCCTACTGCTTCATGACAGGTGGTATCTCACCACCCGGGTGTTGAATATTTTCCTGTAACAGCATGTCCAATACAGCACCATAAATGTTTCTTAATAAACAGAAGTAAGAGAAAGTTGTTCTTATGGAGTATTGTTTGTCCAATTTTCATTCATTAAACTAATGCAAAAAAAGAAGAAAAAAAATCTGTTTTCATTTCTCTAGAAATTTAGTAGTGTGTGTGTGCACAATCATGAGGAAACGAAAACACTGCTTATCATATTATAAAGATCGAAAACATATTCGACTGTGGAACACTTACCTGTTACTGGCACCCAACTGAAGCCCAACAACAGGATACACTATATAGTTTAGAGGAATTAAAAATAAATACAATACAATACAATATATAGCATGTTACGGCAGCAACTTGATGTAATTGTTGATGTTTACACATGAATTTTGCATATTTGCATGTGATTATAGAAAAGAAAGCTTTTTATGTTTTGGGAGATTAAAAACAAATGAGCTTTCCAGCATGCTGATCACTGGCCAAGTTAATCTTGTGTAATGTTCTGAGTTTTGTGTTCCAGCAAACTTTAGACTCTTTTATTTTGAAAGAGATTTCATTTGAAGGTATTTAATTGTTTTTGTAATTTCATATGTTTTTCTTATCAATCCATCTCGTTTTCATTCTTCATTTTTTTATATGGCACAAAAAATGAGCAGTTTACATTTGAGTGACGTCACTTGGTGGCGCTGTCGCATCCGACTCTCAGTTCTACATGTGACTGAAGAGAGTCATTCATTCATTCATTCATCTTCTACCGCTTATCTGAACTACCTCGGGTCACGGGGAGCCTGTGCCTTTCTCAGGCGTCATCGGGCATCAAGGCAGGATACACCCTGGACGGAGTGCCAACCCATCGCAGGGCACACACACACTCTCATTCACTCACACACTCACACACTACGGACAACCTACCATGCATATCTTTGGACCGGTGGAGGAAACCGGAGTACCCGGAGGAAACCCCCGAGGCACGGGGAGAACATGCAAACTCCACACACACAAGGCGGAGATGGGAATCGAACCCCCAACCCTGGAGGTGTGAGGCGAACGTGCTAACCACTAAGCCACCGTGCCCCCCCATCTCCGGATAACGATTAATAAAAATGTAAAAAGAGTTAAAAATATTAGTCTAATAACAATGTTAGAAGTGTTAAAAAGATGGATTGAGTGCATATATTTGGTTTTCTATGAAAAGTCAGATGCATTTATCAAGATTTAGAAACGAACGGCCTTAATCTGTTTGTTTAATGTTGCCGCCCGCATGGTTATTTAGAGTGCGAGCTTTTCCTTTAGTATGGGTTTTAAATACAAAATTTTGGTGGATTGAGTCTGTAGAAATGTTATGTTGCTTACTTTAAATGAGTGTGTGTAATTTTTATTTAAGTCGAATATTGTGTATATTTATCCAACTGAGACCCAGATTTTGAGTTTGCAGTCACTGTGTTAATGGAGGACAGGGATTCATCCTTCAGACAGACTGTTGGTGAGAGGATGTGTGTGTGATCCCGTGTTTTTGTTTATTAAACTGCAGGTATGTAAACCACAAACCACTATACGGTCACATAAATGAGTGAAATTGGCTAAATATTGTCTGATGATAAATGTTAAGTGTAATGTTAAAGTAAAGGAAAAGTGTACATGTTGAATTCATTTTATTTTGTTCTATAATCTTTGTTTATGTACATTTGTGTAAGAAATGTAATAAGAGGCCAAAGAGACTGGTTATCAAATGGACTTTAGTAGGCTCGGAGTTCTACATGTGACTGAAGAGAGTCAGACAGACTGTTGGGGAGAGGATGTGTGTGTGTGTGTGTGTGTGTGAGATCCCGTGTCTTTTGTTTATTAAACTGCAGACGTGATAGAAATGTAATAAGAGGTCAAAGAGACTGGTTATCAAATGGACTTTAGTAGGCTCGGAGTTCTACATGTGACTGAAGAGTCAGACAGACTGTTGGTGAGAGGGTGTGTGTGTGTGTGAGATCCCGTGTCTTTTGTTTATTAAACTGCAGATGTGATTCACCAAAGAGCCTGGAGTCGGTGTGTCATTTGTGGTGCTGGGTGAAATCCGCTACACTTGTAACTGCAGAGTTCCTGAATATGGCTTCTGATTGGTCAGAACAGCAGATCTGACCGGAACTTCGGATGTAATCCAGGTTTTTTTTTTTTTGGTGGCTCAAGTGGTTAAAGCTCTGGGTTGTTGATCAGCGTTCAAGCCCTTGGACGGCCAAACTGCCACTTTTGGGCCCTTAAAAATTTTAAATGATTCCTTAGGGCTGTTTGGATAGTTAATGGACTTGTTGGACTCATAAAAATGGTTCTACTTGTATATCCAAAGAACCATTTTTGAATCTGTATATTACATATA
The DNA here is from genome assembly GCF_030014155.1 of Tachysurus vachellii. NCBI lineage: Eukaryota > Metazoa > Chordata > Actinopteri > Siluriformes > Bagridae > Tachysurus > Tachysurus vachellii. The sequence continues at coordinate 6,418,803 of NC_083469.1, read as the reverse complement.
TAGATATATCTATGTAAAATGTATATCAGGAACCTCTGAAGGCTATTTGACCGTCATTTTAGACAATGTCTTGAAGCAACAGCACCGTCTGGTGGCTACAAACAACACGACACGTTAATTAAGTAAAGACTTGCTAGTTTAATCTCAAAGGGGTTTATTCACAAAATAGATGCATAACAAAAAAATACAGCAGCACATGTTCATATAAAAGGTCTCTTTGTATGTGAAAAATAACTTTTTAGAGAACATAGTCAAGCTGCGCTGCATTGCTCTATTCTAGTGCAACATGTTAACCAAAGCCACACAGGCACAAGATCAACACAGACCTCTCAGAAGTCTGCTCACAATTAGCATAAACACAAACAAACAAACAAAAAACATAAAGAAAACATCCAAGTGCAAATCTAATTTTGTACTGACCAAAGGCAACGCTGACAAGTAGTGAAGCTTGGGCTTAAGAAAATCTTCCAAAATACATTGTCATGGTTTCAGTCATTTGTGGCACAAATTTTGAACTTTCTCTTAATCGTTCTTTACAACTTAGTGCAACATGAACCCCTGTTAAGAGGAGGACACTTTTTGTAGACATTTTAACCTAATTTTAGAAAGTGGGAAAATGTCTGAAGTGAATTTAATGAAGATTGATCTCATTCTTTAGTTGTATTACATGTTAAATCCAGTTACAAAAACAACACAGGGACGACTGATGATGATTACGGATCAATCCCACCAGACCAGTGTACAGGGTTCGAGGGGGGTGGGGGTGAGGGGGAGCATGGGGAAGAGGGAGGGTGAGAGAGAGAGAGAGAGAGAGAGAGAGAGAGAGAGAGAGAGAGAGAGAGAGAGAGCGCGAGAGCATCTTTAAAATCTGTTCTCAAACAGATAAGATGATCTTAAAGTTACAGTGCTTTCTAATAATTTCTAAACAAAATGCTCATAAGCCCCAAAAAATGACACTTGATGCTGGGATAAAACATTATTATTATTACTATTGTGAAGGAACAGGGTGTACACACGTTTTAATGTGACAGCCATTTGAATTTCTTTCTGAGGAAAACGCTTTTGTGTCAGTTTTCTTGAAACAGGTCCCTTACGCCGAGTGGCGTTTCTCGGCTGTAAAACTATTTAATTATTATTTAAGAATCAGGCTTGGTTGTTATTCTGGGGAACACAGAAGTGCACAAAATAAAGAATTACCTGAGGAGAGAAAGATGCCATGACGACAAAACGGAGCGCCACAGTCTCTTTACGTAGGAAAAGGAAGAAAGAAAAAGAAAAAAAAAATTACACGAAATAAATTAATTCATAAATACAGTTTCAGGGGTAGATCCTGGAATTCAAACCACCCCAGAAAACAATGCAGAGATTATTACTGGTATAAAAAAAAATTAAGCGTTTACAACTAATTTAAGCCCAGACTGGAGGGCCAAGGCTACGTTCCAACATGTTTGTCCGCACGCCCTGGTTGACTTTCACCCGTTGACGTTTTTTCCCCCTTAAGTAAAATGTTTGTTCTTATATTTTATGAGCTAAAGTAAAGTGTGACTGATGATATACTGTATGAAGACAAGGTACAGAAGGTACCGCACGTTCTCTGCATTTCCAAATTAGAGAAATTGTGAGTGGAGTTTAAAAACACACAGGAGCAATAAAATTCTTTACATTTCAAAATATTTGCTTCATTCAGATTGGGGTCTAATCTGCTGGCTGGTTAGAAGGCCAGCCACTTTGGCCAATATGTGCATAGTTTAAAGCAAATAGACAGTAAAATAGCTAATAATGTAAATTGTGCTTGCTAGGATGAGTGTATTCTGTCTGATACACACACACACACGGACAGACGGTCAACAAGGGCATGTTGTAAACAAGCGGAATGAGGGGATAAATTTATCTATTTGACATAATACCACTAAAGTGTATGCATATACGTTACAAAGTCAGTGGTTCACAATCCCAAAAGCCTCAGCATATCATATTTTCCTACAATACGCACATGAATCGACCAGCTAAAGGGCTTAACAGGCATGTCGGAGTGGGGAAAAAAAAAAACACAAATCTGTGCCGTGCAGGATTTCCCTAGGCTTTGAACTGGAACCTACTGAACTAAGTGCTAGTCACGATTGTACATGTCAGCAAGTTTCATCACTTGATTCAGACCAGTGTTCAACACTACTGCTGTAAGCAATTCATATCAAGAAAAAAATAATAATGACATGATCTGGAAAAATCATGATTGTTTGTGTTTCTGACAGGTTTCCAACAAAAAAAAGAGCTAATTAGCTAAACTAATTTCATTGTCTTTGATCACAAGCTTAGCATTCAGCCTCTGAGACCTTGTCATGTGCACTATGCATCGTAGCAGGCGACGAGAGGAAAATAAAGGAAAGCCAGCTAAAGGAAGTACGAAATAAAAAGAAGCAGCATCAAGAAAGATATGAAATAGAAAAATAAATACCTGTCCGGCAACAGAAGCTTAAAAGGAGCTACATGTAAGATTACTATGAAGCAAAGTCTGCTGTATTTTAGGAACAGCAAGAAATTTACCTAACAACAAGCTATTGGAGTATAAATGTGTCTGTACGCTCAACCTGTCTGGTTTGTTTATGTCCCAGGACTGGAATTATGTTTAAAGAACCCACTCAGGAACCAAATACTTCACTGTTTGTAAATAACACTAAGTTTGAGGTCTGTAACCGATGCATGAAGTCAGAATGCAAAGGAAAATCTTACATGCGGCTCCTCTAAGCGCTGCTTTTATTTGGATTACACAAGAAAAAGTTATTTGACACATAACTTCACAAAGTTTTCACGGTGCCATTTCATGACGCGAGGACTCCACGCCGCAGAACCTCCGAGCCGTACCGCTGTGTCACGGGGTCGTGACTCCGAAGTCGCTGGGTGTGGCATCTCTTCTTCTGCTCTGATTGGCTGTGATCGGCCTCCGAGCCGAGGTCACGGTTCTCCGTGCCCGCCCATAGCCGAGTTCTGATTGGAGGGGATGTAGGGGTGTGGCTTGAATCTAGAGATCTGATGGAATGAGAACGAGTAAAGTCCCTCCCCTCCGCTTCCTGCTCTCCGTCTGCTCCTTTGCTATCGCTTCGTTTTGGAATGCGGAAACTTCCCCAGTTTTTAACATTGGACACTTTTTCTGACATCATCTTTCCCTGATGCTGACTTGAATTCATCCTCCTAAGAGAACCATTGTACACATTCTGCACCGTGACAGAAGTTTTCATTTCTGCCGCTTTGCTGTCAGACATCGCGTTATGATCCATTATACTGTTCTGCGCGGTCTCATCTGTGACCTTTGACCCTGCACTGTTTCTCTCTGGTAGCTGCTCCCAAATCCTGCTCCTCCTCCTTTTCCTCCGCTCTCCTACAGACCGCTCGGTCTCGTTCGTTGCAGTTTCATTTGCACCGCAGTCAGCATTTGGGACTCCCTCTGAGCTGGACAGTTTACTCAGCAGAGAGGAGTCCATTTTAACGGATTTATCCCCTTCGTTTTGGCCTCGTCTGGAGGCTCCGTGACGTGGGACATTCCTCCTCTGTAAGTGCTCGGTGGCGCTGTTCTGAGCCGTGTGCCCTCTCAGAGGTTGGGGGGAAGTGGATGTGGAGGGTGCGACCCGGAAGTAGAACATGGCCTCCTCCAGTTGCCTGGTGGAAGATATGCCTTAAATGCACAAATGTAAAGGAAGAGAAAAAGAACAGGTGAGAGAGCATTAAAGAAAGAGATAAAGGAATGGAGAAAATGTGAGTAAGACAGACTTGTCTCAAAGGACAGTAAATACAGATCACAGCAGTCTGATTTCACTCCATCTGTTCTTACATAAATAAATAATGTTATAAAAGTGACCTGAGTGACAGCCATTAATCCACGTATTCATATCTGAGCAGCCTTCACATGATCTAACAGACTTTTTTGTTTTTAATTTCATTTAAAAATGGAAAGCTCTAAACATTTTAATTGAGACACTGCAGTTAAGCAGGTATTTTAGTTGTGATAAGACCTCCGGTGCAGTAGAGGGCTCACCAGAGAGCCTTCCCTGCTCCAGCAGTCGGACGTGGTGATGAAATATCTGCTCCTGCACTCGACACACAGACCGTTTGATCTTCTCCCGACGGGTCACCATGTAGGTCAGGTTCCGCACCTGCATGTGCGCGCACACACACACACACACACACACACACACACATTTACATATTTCCCTGTGTACCATGTGCTCACACCTAGCTCAGAAATATTCATCAGTACTGTACTGTTAATCCAGTTCAGCTTGAGGACCATCATGTTCCTGCCAGATAATGCAGTATGCATGTAATGTTTGACAACAGAATGAAGGTCTCTGTGCCATGACCCTGTCACTGACGCGCTAAAAATGCTCCACAACCCAAATAATCGCAGTAATTCGATGACTGTCATTTTCCACCAACAGTACAAACAGCAGTGTGCTGAAACTGTGCAACATGGAGTAATTATATACCTACAAAGTGACTAAATGATCAAGGTAGATTGTTTTAAAAAATCTATTAAAGAGTTTGACATGAAAATTTCTAGGGTGCTTCCAAACCTATTAATCACAGAGCAAAATGAATACTTTGAGCTGATTACTAGCTGGTTTTATTTGGGTTCTCACCGCACATAATTAATCAACACACGTTCGTTCCTCAGTCAGAAGCAGGGCAATGAGAAAAGGGAAAGAGAACAGAGTTGGATCTAAAGAAGTAATCAGATCATCATATACATAATTGTTTATACACTGTGTATGCGGATCGACACAACATGGATTTGCACACGCTGCATTTTTTTTGCTTTGTGTTGGTCCAAATATTCAGAGCACACTAAATTTGTTCAGCTACAGCTCTGGTTGTTGGCTCAGTTCAACAGCTCGCATCTACACAAAAAAATTGCTGTACGCAGCCCAAAAATGTGGAAGAGGGTCAGAAGGACTGAAGAGCACGTTTAGGAGAAGGAAACTTTTCCTGAGCATAGAGCAACTATGTTAGAATATCTGAGAAGTTTCTGAGAAATTTCCTGTACAGAATGTCAATAAGATCTTGACTGATAGATAGCTACATTCTGAGGGAAAGTCTCCGAATTTTTTTTATGATCGAAAGACACTGGCACGATTCAGACATTTACATAACGCTGTGTTTAGACATTGGGACGTATGTGATGCGTAAAGGCTGTAATGAAAAGAGGGAAATAATGTCCATCCATCCATCTTCTACCGCTTATCCGGGGCTGAGTCGCGGGGGCAGCAGTCTGAGCAGGGACACCCAGACTTCCCTCTCCCCAGACACTTCCTCCAGCTCCTCTGGGGGAATACCGAGGCATTCCCAGGCCAGCCGAGAGACATAGTCCCTCCAGCGTGTCCTAGGTCTTCCCCGGGGCCTCCTCCCGGTTGGACATGCCCGGAACACCTCCCCAGGAAGGCGTCCAGGAGGAATCCGGAACAGATGCCCGAGCCACCTCAGCTGACCCCTCTCGATGTGGAGGAGCAGTGGCTCTACTCTGAGCTCCTCCCGAGTGACCGAGCTCCTCACCCTATCTCTAAGGGAGCGCCCAGCCACCCTGCGGAGGAAACTCATTTCGGCCGCCTGTATCCGGGATCTTGTCCTTTCGGTCATGACCCAAAGCTCATGACCATAGGTGAGGGTAGGAACGTAGATCGACTGGTAAATAGAGAGCTTCGCCTTGCGGCTCAGCTCTTTCTTCACCACAACAGACCGGTATATCGACCGCATCACTGCAGAAGATACACCGATCCGCCTGTCGATCTCCCGCTCCATCCTTCCCTCACTCGTGAACAAGACCCCAAGATACTTAAACTCCTCCACTTGAGGCAGGGGCTTTCCACGAACCTGAAGGGGGCAAGCCACCCTTTTCCGGCTGAGAACCATGGCCTCGGACTTGGAGGTGCTGATTCTCATCCCCGCCACTTCACACTCGGCTGCAAACCGTCCCAGTGCACTCTGAAGGTCCTGATTTGAAGAAGCCAACAGGACAACATCATCTGCAAAAAGCAGAGACGAAATCCCGTGGTCCCCAAACCGGACTCCCTCCGGCCCCCGACTGCGCCTAGAAATCCTGTCCATATAAATGATGAACAGAACCGGTGACAAAGGGCAGCCCTGCCGGAGTCCAACATGCACCGGGAACAAGTCTGACTTACTGCTGGCAATGCGAACCAAACTCCTGCTCCGGTCATATAGGGACCGGACAGCCCTTAGCAGAGGGCCCCGGACCCCATACCCCCAGAGCACCCCCCACAGATCACCACGAGGGACACGGTCGAATGCCTTCTCCAGATCCACAAAGCACACGTGGACTGGTTGGGCAAACTCCCATGAACCCTCCAGCAACCTGGTGAGGGTATAGAGATGGTCCAGTGTTCCACGACCGGGACAAAACCCGCATTGTTCCTCCTGAATCCGAGGTTCGACTATCGGCCGGATTCTCCTCTCCAGTACCCTGGCATAGACTTTTCCGGGGAGGCTGAGGAGTGTGATCCCCCTGTAGTTGGAACACACCCTCCGGTCCCCCTTCTTAAACAGAGGGACCACCACCCCAGTCTGCCAGTCCAGAGGCATGTCAACCAAGACAGCCCCACAACATGCAGAGACTTGAGGTACTCAGGGCGGATCTCATCCACCCCCGGTGCCTTGCCACTGAGGAGCTTCTCAACCACCTCAGTGACCTCAGCTTGGGGGATCGACGAGTCCTCAACTGAGCCCTCTGCCTCTGCTTCCTCAGTGGAAGACATGTCGGTGGGGTTGAGGAGATCCTCGAAGTACTCCTTCCACCTTCCGAGAATGTCCCCAGTCGAAGTCAGCAGATTCCCACTCCCACTATAAACAGTGTGAGCAGGGCACTGCTTCCCCCTCCTGAGGCGCCGGATGGTTTGCCAGAATTTCTTTGAGGCCAACCGATAGTCCTTTTCCATGGTCTCACCAAACTCCTCCCAGACCCGAGTTTTTCCGACCGGACTCCTTCTTCAGCTTGACGGCATCCCTTACTTCCGGGGTCCACCACTGGGTTCGGGGATTGCCGCCACGACAGGCACCGGAGACCTTATGGCCACAGCTCCGCACGGCCGCGTCGACAATGGAGGTGGAGAACATGGTCCACTCAGACTCAATGTCTCCAACCTCCCTCGGGATCTGGTTGAAGCTCTGCCGGAGGTGGGAGTTGAAGATCTCTCTGACCGGAGACTCTGCCAAACGTTCCCAGCAGACCCTCACAGTACGTTTGGGTCTGCCAAGTCTGTCCAACTTCCTCCCCGGCCATCGGATCCAACTCACCACCAGGTGGTGATCAGTTGACAGCTCCGCCCCTCTCTTTACCCGAGTGTCCAAGACATACGGCCGGAGGTCAGATGAAACAACAACAAAGTCGATCATCGACTTCCGACCTAGGGTGTCCTGATGCCATGTGTACTGATGGACACCCTTATGCTTGAACATGGTGTTCGTTATGGACAAACTGTGACTAGCACAGAAGTCCAATAACAGAACACCACTCGGGTTCAGGTCGGGGGGGGGCGTTCCTCCCAATCACGCCCCTCCAGGTGTCACTGTCGCTGCCCACGTGAGCGTTGAAATCCCCCAGTAGAACGACGGAGTCCCCGGTCGGAGCACTTTCCAGCACTCCTCCCAGAGACGCCAAGAAGGTCGGGTACTCTACACTGCCATTTGGCCCGTAAGCACAAACAACAGTGAGAGACCTCTCCCCAACCCGAAGGCGCAGGGAAACGACCCTCTCGTTCACTGGGGTAAATTCCAACACATGGCTGCTGAGCTGGGGGGCTATGAGCAAGCCCACACCAGCCCGCCGCCTCTCACCGCGGGCAACTCCAGAGTAGTAGAGGGCCCAGCCTCTCTCGAGGAGTTGGGTTCCAGAGCCCAAGCTGTGCATGGAGGCGAGCCCAACTATATCTAGTCGGTATCTCTCAACCTCCCGCACCAGCTCAGGCTCCTTCCCCCCCAGCGAGGTGACATTCCATGTCCCTAGAGCCAGATTCCGTGTCCGGAACACGGCTGAAGGTTATCCACAAAACCACATTTAGGCATGTTTACTTACTTCCTCTGAATTAGTGTCTCCTAATCAAAACATGATTAGGTTCTAAAGTGAAGGCACAAGACTCAACACCATCATTGATTCTTTATTAAGCTGCATCCACGGCTCTAAAGCCGAGACCCTACAGGTCAGTGAAGTGAGGCATAACGGTAATGGACCGAACAGGATGAAGCGCTTGCAACTTTTAAAAGAAGAATGACTGTGATGTGGGGAATTTGCAGCCCATGTGAAAGGTTTAATGACTTCAGCTCTGTAGCCATAGCCTCTGTCTCTCTCACAAGATTACATTTTGGATGTTTAAATGCCTTCATTAGATACACTTCCTGAATGCAGGAAGTTAACAGCACACTTTTTGCTCAAGCATTCCCAACAACATTCATTAGATGGCATTGATAGATCCGTTACATATTTAACATAACTGATATCTTTCACTCTGTCAGACCATTGGAATGTTTTACCGTTTATTAAAGGAGCAGTTTTTACATTTTTTAGACGGATTGCGATAAAACCTGCAGTGGAAACATACGTCCACGTTAACCTTCAATCTACCCGACACACAACTACATGTGACTGAACGAGTTTCCTTTTAAGGAAAAAGCACAGAAGTGAGACTAAAAACAATGTACACAGATTCTTGGGATGGAAAAAAAAAACAAACTTGCAGTATTACCAAGGCCTGAGTGTTCGAGACTGGCAGGACAGTATGTCCTGGTCTGTGACGCTCAGAGGGACAGCGAGTGAGCACACACTCGTACACACCACCAACAAACCTTACTGATTCATTATTTTCTTCTACTTCTTCAAATTATTATTAAATAAGAGTAATATTTCAAGTCTTCATCTGTGTTTTTTAGATTTTTCTTTGTTACTTTGTTACTAATAGTAATAGAACCGTTTCTCTTCACCGTGATTTACTCACTCGAATAGCACGAGCATTGGCAATGCCAGCATTCTACAGTTTGTTATGCCAGTAAAACATCACAGTCCTGTCTTTTATTCCTCCCTGAAGTTTTTAAAAGACTTCAGCTCCACCATGGCTGTGACCAGGATGAATCATTTAAATAAATAATTAAATAAATAAATAGAGTTTTACTACTCTTGAACTGTTATATGTAACAGATCTAGAAATACTTTAAGTAAAAGGCAACAAGATTTGCTAGCTGTCAAATCAAACAGCCTGCAAAGTGCACACGCATGACAGAGCAGCCCTGTACTTCGTCAAATATCGAGCACCATTCTAGCTCCTGCGTTCTTCAACGTGCTGTTTATTTCAAACCCGTGCTTTCTACCTTCATGGAAAAAGCCTGCTGCTAATCTTTATACAAAGTGAGGCAGGGAATGGTTTCATTGCTCTGACTTCTGACTAGACCTGGCCTCTCTTTTCTCTGTGATGTGGAGTCTGATGGAATCCCTCAGCTTCCTGACTATCGCATGGCCGTAAAAAAAGCCCGGAGCTACATACCCTCTCCAGGTCTTGCCGCAGGTGGGTGAAGAGACGAAGCCTGCGAAGCAGCACTTCCTGTTCTCTCCGAGCGAGGCTTTCCTCTTCTTCTCGCTTGGGTGTAATGAGCGGCTGGTTGAAGTTTGATTTGCGTTTCAGCTTCCAGTACTGAAACACAAAGTCCACGTTCTCCAGTGGCACATGTAGGTGTTTGGAGACCTCCTCGATGTTAACGAATCTGTAAAACTCATCCTCCAGCTGCTGCACACGGAGCTTTCTTTCGCTGAGCTGTGCTCCATCTGCTCCTTTTGCCCTCCCTGCTATCCCTTTAGCGTCTATTAAGCCACTCTGCTCGTGCCAGTCCATACCCGAGTGTGTAGGGCAGTAGGATTTGAACTTGACCTCGTCATCATCTGTAAGTATGGTGTTCATTTTCAGGCCACGTTGCAGGCCGCAGGTAACATGGAAGGCCACGCGGCAGCTCTTAGCTGAGCACTGGAGGCAAAGAGGAAGGGGAAAAAGGGACAGAAACCTTTTTTTTTGCAAACCTTCTGACTTTCGCTAATCTGTTTTATAGTATTTAATTTGCTAATTATGTTATGTATAAATTAGCCACTTCTCCTCTTAGTTAATGATGCTTGCAGGCAACCGAAACACATCTGATTGGCTTGCTAAAGAATTTATGATCCGTCCATCCTTGGTTATGTATAATTACTGTTTAGACCCCATGTGTCATGTCTTACCTGTATGCAAGCTCCGGTTTTCTCTTTACACAGGCAGCAGATTAGAGCCCATCGGTTATTAGGGATCTGAGACACACTCGTTATGGGCTCCATCTTCTCTGGGTTGCCTATGCTGACCTGAAATGTGTGTGAATGAAAGAGAAAGTCTGCTTAGTACATTTCTGCAATACATTTCATTTGTGATTGCTTTTTTTTTAAAAGATCTATATTTATTTTATTATTATATGGTGTTAAGTGATATGCACACAAGCCTGCAACAAGGAAAATAAATCACAGGTTTATATTAATGCATTTAGCGAACATTTAAAATGTCATCGCTTCTATAGTAACGGATATTTCACACTGACTTGTACGGAGACTTGGACACGGCAATGGGTTAAAAATGTAATGCTATTCAACAATAAAGAATGTTTACCAGTGATGAAATTCTTATACAGAGATGTTTGTTTAAACCCTCCAGTTTTGACGGTTTGTCAGAAGTATAGACATAATGTCTTATATATATATATAGTTCATGCATATATTAAATTATATTAGCATACATCAGCTTATATTCTCAGCCCAAACGTAAAGGATGAAATGGTTTTCAAAACAAAAGCCTACAAATCTATACAAATAAGATTTTCTTTTTAACAGTAAAGCAAACAGTACTCTAGATGTGCTTTTTATTCCTCCTACAAAGAGACACTTCTATCATAAAGTGGAAAAACATTGCGGAATAATTTTTTAACTCTATAATATATATATATTTTATTAAGATGTGTAGTGGATTCATTTTCCTTCAGCTGTATTATAATATGGTGCACTGTGACTATACCTCTGGTATCCACAGTGCACAGCTCACATGAACCCACTTGCTGCCACTGCGGGTGGGTTTCATGGCTCCGCCTTTCTTTGGGCAGAGCTGGCATTTAGGTGAGATGCCCAGCGCGCAGGTCCGACACAGCCAGCTGCCTTCTGGAACCTTCAGGATGCCATAACACGCCTGCAGAAAAAAGACACAGCACTGTTCATATATACGCGCTAATAAACACACATACATTACAGACACAAAACACAATCAGTCACCAAATGTTCTTTAAGCCTGAGCAAACATACACACAAACATGCACACATACTGACTAGCATATGGATGGCAAGCCCATGCACACACACACACACACACACACACACACACACACACACACACACACACACACACACACAGAGAGACACAGACAGAGACACAGACAGAGACACAGACAGAAACACAGACAGAGAGGGGGAGAGAGCACACATAAAGCCTTCAAGTGACTTTGTTCTAGAGATTGAATGTTTAATCGCTTCTAATGGACTTGTTTCATTATTAAAGTATGGAATTAAAATGCAGATTTATGCATCTAAAACTGCTTGAAACCCCTGTGGCAAACCAGACGAACTGACTATAGCTGAAGTAAACAATATAATCCTGTTTATTTAAACGAATAAAAATAAAGTTATTCAGCAAATCCCAGCTGTTTTGTATTAATTATTGACAAGACATCTGTTGCTTAACTGGAATGCGACTCATTAAACATTTGTCCTAATTAATGTTTTTTAAGTTCTTTAAATTTTAACTTACACACACTCACTCGCACATTCACGCACTCGCACGCTCACTCGCACGCTCACTCGCACGCTCACTCGCACGCTCACTCGCACGCTCACTCGCACGCTCACTCATACCTGATGCACACATATGTTGCACTTGTCACAAAAAACCATCTCGTTGCCGTCCTCTCCGTCAGGTGACTGACAGACATCACACACCACGTCCTCGTCATACTCGATCCCAAGCCCCTCCTCCGTTTCCATGGCGTGGTTCATGTTGTCATAGCAACGGCGCTCAAACTCCTCCATGAGTTTCTCCATGGTGTTCTCGTCCAGCAGCTGCATGCCTGAGGACAGGACACGGACACACCCGTCTTTCAAACACACCTGTTTTAACATGCGTACCTTCACTTAACACAATACACAAGCATAATCTCTGGTGTTTTTTTAATGGCAATGGGAGAAAACATTATGCTTTCATGCTTGCATTCCAGGTATAAAGACTGTCTGATTAGGATAACCTCTCTTCTAAATAACTATGGTTTCTCTTTTTATATCTTTAAACAGTGTCCTATTCTGATTTACACCAAAGTCTTGTCTAACTCTTGAATCAGGTCAAGAACTTTCTGTAAGCAGATTTAACATTTATTTAACATTTATAGGAGGCGTCTCCAGTGTCTGTGCTTTGTAATAATCAGCAAGTTTCAGAGAGAGAGAGAGAGAGAGAGAGAGAGAGAGAGAGAGAGAGAAAGAGAGAGAGAGAGAGAGAGAGAGAGAGAGAGGGAGAGAGAGAGAGAGGGGGGGGGGCAGAGAGAGGGGCAGAGAGAGAGACAGACAGACAGATAGAGATGAAAAGAGAGAGAGAGAGAGAGAGAGAGAGAGAGAGAGAGAGAGAGAGAGAGAGAGAAAGAGAGTGTGTGAGAGAGAGCGTGAGAGAGAGAGAAAGTGTGTGTGAGAGAGAGGGAGAGAGAGAGAGAGAGAGAGAGAGAAAATGAGAAACAGAGAGAGAGAGATTAGAGAATGGGATATATAGGTGAGAGAGGAGATTGAGAAAGCTACATAACCTCTCATTTACTGTACTTTTACACCTTATAACTTTTAATTACTATTTTTATCATCATTATTAATCCTTTGTACCTGGTTGCTTTGCCAATCTTCTACACTAACAACCAGACCTACCGAAGTATTTCGCAACTCAAAACAAAAATGAAAACTGAGAAAGAAACAAAGAGGGGGCTATGAGGGAAGACTTTTATATTAATAACACGATGTAACTTGTTCTGTGGGTGTAACTATAAATAGATAAATTATGATGAATTAAAATGTTAAAAATAATAATTGCTGGCAAATTACTGTGGTGTAGGAAGAATAAAAAACTCTGACATGCTGTAATCATCTGTGAGCTTTTTTTTTCTTCATGGCTTCATATTTTAAGTGAAAATTAATCTTGAGCCCTAAGAGCACAACAACTACAATTTTTAAACATGCAAACAATGTAAACATGGCTGTAAATCAGATCAGTGAAGAAAGTGCACAGGTATTTCACCTGTGTTTAAGGTGTTAACGTTTGTTCACCGTCTTGTAGTTTGCAATGCAAACACATGACTTCGTGAATGCCTTGTAAGGGCAAAAAAAAAGAAAACTCTGTCTGCAGAGGGATCCGTTTCTAGCAGTAAAACTAGGTTGTGTTGGATAAACAGAATGATTCAGAAAGTGTAGAGTTAAAACACTGACCCATTTGAACGAACTCTCTGTTAGCCACCTCCAGCCAGGCGACATCTTCCTCGTTTAGGTCATAACGACACGTCCCCTCAGAGAGCGTCCCGATACCCACGTACCCCAACACAGACGCCTCCGGACCCCACGAGCGAATCAGCTTCTTTGGTCGTGTAAACAACACACTGGATAACTTCTCAGCCATAACGCTACATAGAGAGAAATGTAAACAAACAAACAAACAAACAAATAAACAAAGCATTATTTATTGTTACTTGTTGAATCCATGATCCATTAATACTTGTTTAATCATAATTGTAACAAAACAGAAATTACAATTCAGTTTTTGTTAATTCCTATTTCATTTTAATTTAATTTCAATCATTTAATCTCATTTAGATGATTTATTTGAGGCGATTCAATGCCAGTATATTCGATATTATCTCAGCTATTAGTGATTAGTTCATGGCTATTAATAAGTAAGTTTGATAGCGATGCTTCACTTTAGCAGTTCTTACGAGGAAACGTCTTAATATGTTCTGTGTTCATCAGATTCCTCAAAATGAGCCACAGCTATATTTTATAATCAGATCCAAAAGTATAAATACAATAAAAGCTCTAAATAACTCTGTCCTTCTTATCTAATGTCTCACGCCATGTAGCCACTCTCTGGTCTGATGTCTGAACTTCAGCTTAAAAACTCACGTGATTAAAGGTGGGGTCTCCGATTTTTGAAAGCCAATGTTGACATTTGAAATCACCAAAACAAACACGCCCCTAACCCAAATGGGTCCCACCCCTGTTTTGATAGCTCCGCCCACACATACATACGTAACCCAGGTAAATAATGTGTCTATCATAGCTGAAGGGAAGAACAATACGATTGCAGATAAACAAGCAAAAATGACACACAAGCATAATCATGCAAAGGGCGGCATATATTAGTTCTGTGTAACAAAGCAAAACCAACGTTACTCGCCTGTCGAGAAGGAAAAAAGCGCCTCGGCGTCTTAAGTAAAGTTGGTCACATATTCACAGATTGGAGTTTCCCGAGTCAATAACTCCTGAGCTAAACGCTGTTACTACACAAAACACGGTTGTAGCTGCGTCTCTACATTACTACGATAGAAAAGAGGTGTTATTTGTGTAGTAACAGTGTTTAGCTCAGGAGTTATTGACTTCCCGCTCCTTCAGTTCTCTCCAACACTGGAAAGCTGATCCTATATTAACCCGTCCTACTTCTTGCCTTATCGTAAGCCTTTCTTCTCTTTCTTTCTTTCTTTGTTTTTATCCTCCATGTCAATGTTAAAACCAGAGACAATTTTTTCCCATCAAATAATCTCCTCCTCTGCCGTTTTTTCCCCTACATGCTGACAACCCCTAGTCTAGACCCAAGATGATTGTCTATAAAACTTTTATATACACCCTATGAGTAATACCAGTTATATCACCACCATCACTACGACAACCATCTAACTAACTATATGATTCAATTAAAAAAATAAATAAATAAATAAATAAATAAGAAGAAATGACTCAAATCCTGAATATATGCTGATTGATATTTCTTTTGTGGTGTGTGTTTAGTGAAGTGGCTGTCTAACTCCACCAGATATAATGATATCACTGTCTACAACATCTGGCAAATAACAGCTGGCTCTCACAGTTCATTAATTAAGTATTAATAAGTGTATCATATTGAAGATTGAGGACGTTTTGATTCATACCGAACTACAGGTTTAGGGATGGACTCGGGGCTCACGGGGACCTGAACACCCTTTTCCCATTCCTGCCTCCAGGGGTCCGAAAGCACATAATAATCCTCTGGATTGAGCTGGTACGAGTCATGAAGCTTCATTGCTGTGATGAAATCAGTCCTGAACACCTGAGAGAGAGAGCGAGAGAGAGAGAGAGAGAGAGAGACATGAGTCCAAACATTCAGTGTATTAATTTAAAGAACTATAAATCATAAGTTCAACAGTAGTATGAGAAATTTAGAGAAAAAGAACGTATATGGAGAGGAAATTACCTCTGACGGTCTCTTTCCGTCTCGTCTCCTGTGATGGGAGTTCGACATCTGAGACCATGATGTGCAATTACCTAAAGAAGAAAATCAACACAGCCATGAAACGACAACAAACCAAGAACATGATGTACAGAGAGTAGGTTAGGTGTTTGGGGAAAACAACAACAACAGCTGGTTACACCTTCTATAGAAATATTAGTTATACAATATTATTATGAAGCAAAGAGTAGGATTCAGTCTAGTGACCATTATTAACTCTGCATCATTAAAAAGCAAATTATTCCCCAAATTTTAAACCTTTAAAAATGTTTAGCAATTTTTCAAAATGTAACAATTTGAATGCCTAAAAAACAAAATAGCACAAATCGCCCTGGAATTCCTCTTCACGTTTAGTTTAATAAAAAATGACACGGATCAATGATTAAGCAAATGATGTGCTTATTGCAAATGACAGGGTGTAGACCTGCAGCACTTTAGCAAAACATGTCCTACTGGTATTGTGCATTCAGGTTCACATTTGACTTGTGTCTTGCCTTTCTTTTCCTTTTTTACGGTCTAGACAGCAATGTTATCTTCATACATGTTACTAGCTGCACGTAGCTTCTAATTAATCACTGACCACTGACTGTCTTTTCTTTTTTTTATAAAGCTGAATTGCTTCATTAGGGTAAAAACACTAAACAGGATTGTAGTAGACTGTTCGTTATTAAGCGCCGCTGATTCAAGTACAGATTTCATATCAAGTGATCAGATTAGGGGAATTCGCAAGTTGTAAAGCGAGAATCCCAGAAGAGGAGCTGGGAAAAGTTACACTGATCAGAGATATTAAGATATTTACAAAGGATCAAATTCACTGACTCAATGATCTAAAACACAGTCTATGTGGAGATTTAAGCCTCTAAACATAGAGTGAGTATAGAGGTACATACAGAGTGAGTTTGTGAAGTGGTCGTGCTAACCGCATTCATCATGCCACCTGACCCTGCTCTTCAACCGGGTATGTGCTAAGATGCTCGCTTCCTTCACACAAACTTGTACACATCTTCTCATGTCTCTTTATGAACATGTGAACGTAGCAGCTTGAAAAGCATCTAAACTTTCGTCGTCTTTTATAATGACAAAGATACAAAATATAGTGCAGGAAGTTAAAACCTTCTAAAAAACAAAAACAAAGCAAAAGCACAGAAGAAAATAACAGAATGGTATAAAGCAAGAGAAAAGAAAAAGAAAGATAAAAAAGAAAAGGGAAAGTGCTTACTTCCATTATCAGACTCCTCGCTGGTGCTGGGAACACGGCTTCGCTTCATGGTCAGCAGCCGCCGTCTCCAAATAACTCACCAAACTAGTTTCACTGCAATAATTACAAACTAAATGAATGGCACTGAAGTTTCAGTTTAAACCAACATGCACTGTACAGACAGCCTTACTCACAAGCCCATATCTCTGTGCAAAGTGAAGAAACAGCAGCACATTATATACAGTTTGTGATCTTGTGGCATAGTAAACAACGCACAATAAAACAAGAAGAAAAATTCATTGTGATTTATAGAGTAAGAAGGTGTCACATTAAGGCTGATAATAAACACACTGAAATATGCAGATAAACACACAACACACAAGAATGATTAAGAATGTATTTACAGCTTGCAGAGTAAAAATAATACTAAAATATTATTAAAAAACTAAAATAAAAATTTTAAAAAATAAATAAATAATAATTAATTAATATTATTAAAAAACTAAAATAAAAATTAAAAAAATAAATAGATAATAATTAATTAATTAATTAATTAAAATACTAAAAGAAAAAACTCTGCATGCAATATTTCAGTAAACTTATTTAAAGTCAAGTTAAAGTTAAATTAGTCCAACATTGATACATAAATTAGTTTCAAACCAAAAAATCAAAAACACAAAAAAAATATGATTTTTTAATTTAATTATTTATTACAATTTTTTTATATAAATAAATAAATAAATAAAATGTTATGGGAGTGATATTTTTTATTCAGAATGCCAACATTACAAAAATGTAACCTAATAAATATAATAAAATTGACCAACAATAAAATGCACAAATTCATCAGAGATAAAAAATATTAAAGACATCAAAGCAAAAATCTGCACTTAAATTTGTCCATAAAGTTGTTTATGTTCTTATTATTTTTCAACGATAAAGAAATTCGTATCAGCAGATTTACGTATAAACAGATTTATAGTCATTTATTATCTAACGCGTGAATTTTTATTTGCATTAAAAATAAAACGCATCCAGATTTTTTTAATTTTTATTCTGCACATAAACAGCGGGAAGAGTTTGACTGCGTCACGTGACCCTGCAGCGACTCGCCCATTGGCTACAATCGCCGGATGACGTAATAATCTAGAAACATCACCGTCCGGATAAAATAGCGGTCTCGCGCTTATCTTTTGATCGACGCCGCTGTTTACAAACAGGCTGTGAAAATCAGCATCTTTCGTTAAATTCGGGAATTAAAACAAGACGCGTGTGATTTACAAACACGAGTCATGACGTCCAAACACAAATACAACACGGTATAAAAGACAGAAACGATTAGTTTATAAAATATAACGTTAAACACAGTGTAGCTCGGTGCTAACGGTTTGTTTGCTAAAAACAGACCCAGTGAAATATTCCCGAGGCCACGCCCCCTCACAGAGATATAGCTGCCCTTTATGATGCCCGACCAAAATTACATTTATTAATTCCTATTTTTTTTTTTTTTTTTTTTTTACAAAAATAACATCTCCATATACGATTAGCATATTTTCTTATATAAAATATCAAACGCATAAAAAGCTGTGAATAAAATGTGTGATACGACCAGCTTCAGGTAACTTAAAGAACATGAAGCGATGTGCGTATTCGTGAAACGTTCAATAACCCGAGGTTTGTTTGGTAAACAAACGTTTAAAAGTGACTCTGTGAGGGTTATGAAGATAAAGCTGTTCTAATATCGAGCTCACGAACGCCGAGAGGTTAAAGGTGTGATGATCAAGAGTGTAGTTTAGTGACAGGAGTCAGAACTAACACCAAAACTCTACAGACGGGCTTAAGATTTAAAGGAAAAACAACATCATCATCTGATGCATTTTATTTCCCTTTCACGGTCCTGTCGGGGACAGAAAATAGTTTCAACTCGAAATAATAAATGGCAGAAAAAATATGATGTGTGTCGGATGATGCGAGAGCAAAAGTGACGCTCTATCGCATCCGAGTTGGCACAAACACAAACACACACACACACACACACACACACACACATCTCTCTCTCTCAGTTGCACTATAACTGCACAAATCATCGCTTCTCTCACGGAACAAATTCCATCTAAGATCAACGTGGACATCAGATTATGCTGATATTTCTATATATTTCTATTTTATTGCCCCGTGAACTTAATCTTTTGGCGCCATTTTAATGACGTACTACGTTTCCACCACCGGACCATCTGCATTCGGAGAAAAGCTCTCGGAAACCCTGGAGAGAGAAAAAAACAGCGAGCGCATGGTGCAAAGCGACCGTCCTGAATGTGCGCTTCATGCGCGTTGGCTAAAATACGCTAAGTGTTTGAAACACTGCTGTAGTACCTGCACAGAGGAGAAGACGTCGCCGCTCCTGCGTTGGCGTTTCCGTGTAGCTAAGCGATGGTGCTGCGCTGCTGCTTACAGTTTGAGTTCGGGCGGCACGGTGCTAGCAGCAGATCGTCGCCTCCCCGCCTCTCTCTCTCACTCTCTCTCTCTCTCTCTCATACGCACGCGCGCACACAAACACATCTTACGTGCAGAGTGTTTTTGCGCGCCACCGCCAGAGGGCGCTGCTCCTCAAAAATACATACAGGCCAAAGAGTGTTCACGGAGACCTAGAGTAGCAACTCTGCTTTTTTTCCGGGTTTCTTCTGATTTAATTATAGGACTTTTCAACTCTATTTTGTTTTCTTCGTAAGGAAATAAACCAATCGATATATTTCTGAAAAAAAATATATATAATTTAAAACGAATTAAAAGTGTAATGCATATAAATGATTTCCTGTTTTACCCCCATTAAATGAGTAATTGACTGATTTCTGTAAATAAAATAAGAAATCATTCTGTAAAAAAAAAAAAAAACAATTGTTTCTTTTCGTTTTTTTTTTTTTTGTTTTTTTTAAGGATACTGGTCATGTGAAGTCATTAATTATCACATAATTGTTTGACTCCTTTTTCACCTAAACAACTCTGAAAAGTTAACATCTCGAAAGTCTGGTCACATTATAAACACACAGGCTCATACGCAGAGGTTTAAATGGCTATTAAAGGGATGTTTTCACACATGTGACTCTGTAATTTTGAGCCATTGTGAGTTTCTCAGTTCATGAGGTGATGCACCGACTTGATTAGATACTGCACTATGGGGAAGACACAAAACCAGCCAATGGACCTGTGTAATAAGGTAGTTGAACTTTATAAAGCAGGAAAAGAATATAAAAAGATATCTCAACGCCTGAAAATGTCAGTCAGTTCTATTCAAGCTCTGGAGTAATATAAGAGGTTCTGTTGATACTAAGTTATGGTCAGGTAAACTAAATTTCACCCATAAACTCAAAACTATAAATGCTATGTTTGAGGAGGAATCAACAAGATCCTCAGTGAAAAGTACAGTACACCATCCCTACTGTAAAGCACGGCTGTGGATCTCATGTTTTTGGGGCTGTGTGAGCTCCAGTGTCACAGAAGTTAGTAAAAATTGATGCCATGATGAATGCAGCATGTGATCAGAAAATACTGGCAGACAATTTGCACATGGGATGCTCTCAGATGTTCTAACATGACCATGATCCAAAGCACAAGGCAAGGTTGACCCTCCAAAGTCTCATGAAGAATTGTAACCTCATGCACAACTATTACAAAAGATTGCATGCCATCATTGATGCTAAATGGGCAAAACATGATATTAAGAACTAAAGGTTTGCAAACTTTTGAACAGAGATTATTTTCTTTTTGTTTGCTTGTGCCGTTCTGTTATGCCTTACATATTAACTTGAGTCCTATTTTATTTCTTATGTTTTGCCTTGTTACTGAAGTTTTCTTAAAAAAAATAAAAATAAAATTCCTCTGTAGGCAAACTTTTTAAGCACAACCGTAAAATGCATATTCTGAAATATGCATTAAAGTATGCCTGCGTTTTTTTTTTTTTGTGTAGTGCAAATCACACAGGATAATTTATGCATAGGATTCGAGCTGTTTATCTGCTCTTGTTAATTTGAAAGCTGAAAGTTCAAAAGCTCATTAATAATTGCATAAGCCGCATGAGATGCATTTAGGATTTAAAAAACCTTTTTTTTTTAAATATTAATTTATTTAGAAAACAGCAGGTCTTTTACCATAAATACATAAATGCAGACAGACGTTTTCTAAACATGTTTACTCAATTTATTGACTTTGTGCCCGCTGTTAATTTTATTCTTTCCACTAGAGGGCGCAGGTTCCCCAGATTTCTGGTTTCACATGTTAACTTAAAATCCGTTCTGAACCACCTGCACGTGTCTGTGCTTTTCTATTATTACCTCCAGAGAAGTTGTTTTTTGTTAAATGTAGTGTTCTTAGTACCTCACCTAATGAACCATTTATAATGATGAATATGCCCTGAATAAACACCACCAATGTAAATCTCACCAATGTAAATCTCAACACACAGGGAACATGAGGGCTGAGAGAAGCTGTGACTGCTAACACACAATTATAAAAAAAATACATCATAATTAAAAAAATAAATTAGCACCAGAACCACTAAGAACATCAAACACAGTTCATGCGTTTTAGAGTCAAGGTTTTGATTGATAATTAAAAATAGAAACTGCAGATCAGCATTATTTTCTTCTCATGGTGTTATTTTATTAGGAATTGATCAAATGTGTGGGACAAATATCACACAAATACTGTTTGACATTAAAGATGTATATTAGTAATTCACAAGTACTGTATTTCTGCACAGTGCAAACGCTCACACTGAATTTTTTTACTTCACACACAACAGAAATGTATTAAAGGAGTAATTATTGCTTAACATGTTCTCACCAATCAGCACATTTTAATAGAAAAAAATAACGTGAAATAGTATAAACATCAAACTTTTTCACAGTCAGGATCCAAAGAGCAGTTACATGAGGTAATCAGAGGAAATACTGAGGGAAATAAAAAAATAATAATAAACTGCCTGTATGGAAAATATGTACAGAAACACTGACCAGCCATAACATCAAAATCTCTATGATCCACATCTTTATTGATTACAGTGGCACCTGAAAAGGGGTGGGATATATTAGGCAGCAAGAAATCAGTTAGTTGTTAAAGTGGATGTGTTGAAGGCAGGAAAAATAAACATCTGGGTGACTAAGTTGTTATGTCTAGACGACTGGTTCAGAGCATCTACAAAACTGCAGGACTGGTGGGGTTGTTCCAGTTTCATGGGCATCCAAGGCTCACCAATTTAAGGAAAGGGACACACAATTCCACAGCTTGCCTTCAGACGTCTTGTGGAGTCCATAATTTAACAGAATATTACATGGGTATTTTTAATGTTATGGTATATCTGTGTGTATGTTCTAGTCACTACAATAACACTGATTGTATTTGCTTGTAGGACCTCAGGGTTGAAAGGTAAAAATTAATATAAGTGTATTTCAGTGTTTAATTTCTTCAGTTTTATCCACTGAATCTGTATTGTGTGTGTGTGTGTGATTACCATGAACAGTTTGGAAGTCACTCAAAATTTATTCAAGGCCTGTCTCTCTACGTAATACCCATTTTTGGAAAACGCCTTCATCTGTCCTTGAGTCCATCCTTGTCACAGTTTTTTATCATTAGATAAAATAAACCTAAATACACCATTAATTCTTCATGTGATGTAGAATAAAAGGTTCTCACTGTTTTTATGTCCAAAAAAACTACTAACTACATATTTACCCTTAGTAAAAAGGTTAAAAAAAAAAAATGACAGGATTGTGCATGATTTGCAATTTGAAAAGAATGGAGAGGAATTTGAAAAGGCTTCCAGAAACAGAAACATTATACTGCATTGATACAGCGTGTGTGTGGTTATTTAAGAGCGAGGATGGCGTCATAGGATTTGCCTGTCCTGCACACCTGTACGTTGGTGAAGCCAGCTGTCGTGAGCATGTGTGTGTAGTGAGAGGGCGGATGCTCCTTCCCCTCCGTCTGAACCAGCATGTTCAGGGAGAAGAGCTGAGCCATGATGGGGCCTCTGTGGTTCTCAAACAGCATAGCCTCTACCACAAGAACACCTCCACCTACACACAGACAGAGACACAGAAAGTGAGTTCTGTAACTTGGTATTAGTTTACTGAAAGTGAGACAAATACATGAGAGTATCTCAACAAAAACATTTCCAATATCCGCTTATCTTTTTAACAGAAAAAGACAACCTGGCGGAGCATAGCAGATAACCATTCACAGACTTTTCAGTTACCTATTGACTCTCTGCTTACTGCTTCAAACAACACTTTTACAAACAAGATTTCTTTTCTATCGATACAGTGATTATTATCTTCATATTTCAGCCAATCAGATTCCAGCTAAATCACAAGATCCTGAAGCTTGATGCCAGAAAAGTGTACAAAAGATATCACACCATATCCTGTAAACATGGCCTGAAGCTGATATACATGCAACATAATATAGATAGCAACATAATATTTTACAACCCTGTTTATTTCCAAAACAGCTTTAATGATAGATATGAATTTAAGCATTAGAACAGAAGATTCTTATGAAATAAAAACAGCAAATATGTCTCAGCTGATCAGTAAGATGAAGTTTAAGTGGCAAACTGAAAAAATAGATTTTTAGACTACGATTAAAAAACTATTTCTTTAATGTGTAATTAGATTTTGTTCTATTCAATACAAATACTAGGCCAATATATAACATAACCATGCACACCTGAATTACAGGCTGTGTGTATCTTCTTCAGCAGCATCAGACTTTTCTCCTCCTTCCAGTCATGAATGATCCGTGCTAGGATGTACAGATCAGCAGTAGGGAGGTCTTCATTAAAAAAGTCCCCTTTACACACGTATACACACACACACAGAGACACACACATTAGCTTAATGACTGTTTAAAATCAGTTTAGAATGGAAAAGCTCCTTAACAGTGTAAATTATTATTTAAACTGCAAAAGAAAATGTTATGTAGATTATAATACTGACTATAATACTGTTCCACTCTAAACATTCTGTATTTGCAAAACAAACAAAAGGATATAATTTCATTATACAATATTTACCCACATGCAAGATGCCATGTGTTGCTTATTTTAGCATTTATCATTGTTTTATTTAATACAACACTCTTTTCACGTTCAGACTAAAAGCTTCACATCCCACACAAACTATAGGTGAAGGTATTATCGTTGTGCACTGTGTGAGTAGCTGTGAATATATGTGTGTGTGTGTGTGTGTGCGTGTTCATTTTGTGTATTTAATGTTTTCTTGGTGCCTATATTTCACTCTTGCGGATCAAAAAGAAAAATACATACACACAGTCAGGTACATAAATCTTTAGACATTGAAGAATATTTTCTTTTGCTGTCCACAGTATATCGGAGATGAAATCAAATAATAAATATGATAATTAATGGATTTTGTGTTTTATTTCTATATGGTGGCCCAAAATGATTTCATTGATTCAGTTTAATAAATAAAAGGATACAGATACAGAGACCTAGAGTATTACAAAAGTGTTATATACATGGAATGTATTATTATTATTATTATATACAGAAGGGGGGCACGGTGGCTTAGTGGTTAGCACGTTCGCCTCACACCTCCAGGGTTGGGGGTTCGATTCCCGCCTCCGCCTTGTGTGTGTGGAATTTGCATGTTCTCCCCGTGCCTCGGGGGTTTCCTCCAGGTACTCCGGTTTCGTCCCCCGGTCCAAAGACATGCGTGGTAGGTTGATTGGCATCTCTGGAAAATTGTCCGTAGTGTGTGAGTGTGTGAGTGAATGACAGTGTGTGTGTGCCCTGCGATGGGTTGGCACTCCGTCCAGGGTGTATCCTGCCTTGATGCCCAATGACGCCTGAGATAGGCACAGGCTCCCCGTGACCCGAGGTAGTTTGGATAAGCGGTAGAAAATGAATGAATGAATGAATGAATAAATATACATAAGACAGATGCTGACCTGCCTGAAACCTGATGGTGTCATCACTTTGACAAAAGTGTTTTTGGGCCATTTGGGTGACTTTCAGTAAGTCCAGGACCGTCAGTGTGGAAGCAGGGTACACTTTAGCCATCTCACGAGCCAAGGCACCTGAACAGCCTGTAAATGAATTAACCAGAAAACATAACTAGGGAAATTTACTTCATCATGGAGAAGAAAGGTGGGGAAATGTTATGTAAAAATGCTTTGTGGTAGAAGGGATTAAGTTTTAAACAATTACATTTTATAAAACAGGTTTATTGCAGTGACAGTGAATAAAATATTTATCAATAATTATGTCTAACATGATCTTCAGATATGTTTTGATTATATTGAAGGATTTCATACAAAAGCTAAAAAAGATAAAGCTTTTCACAAATCTATACAGTGCATAAGTTCTGATAAAATAGTTACTGTGAACACAGACCTCTGTAACTTTAACATATGGGAACAAATGTACACACCTCCAACATCTACAATGGACTTAAATCTGGACAGGTCAAAGGCAGTAGCTATGTCAGGACCATCGATGACCCATGATGAGTTCATCAAACCCATAAACTTTAACATCTCATCCTCTGACCTGCAACATATACAAGGTCAACATCTAAGTATATACAGTATTCTGGTGAAATCTCTCTCCCTCTCCCTCACACACACACAAACACACACATGCACCTACACACACACGCGCACACACGCGCTCTCACACACACGCTCTCACACAAGCACACTCACCCTGTCATGTACATGCTTTTGCACACACAAACACACACGCTTACACACTCCATCTGTTAAGCATTGCTTTCGGCCTTTACAGATACAGACACCTGTATAAATGGCCAGTATAAACACTGTTTAAATGGCCAGTATAAATACTGTTTAAATGGCCAGTATAAATACTGTTTAAATGGCCAGTATAAATACTGTTTAAATGGCCAGTATAAATTCAGATTCATACACACTGAGTAATATGTGAGGTATCTGAGGACAGGGAAAGGAGATGGAGGAGAATTTTCTGTCCCACTGCACAGACCCACAAGCAAAAGAGAAGCACTCACCCTCCCTAAAATAACAAGCGGAATACACACAGGCATTCACGCACACGCACACACACTTTAGACATCTCTCTCCCAAAATCATTCACTCTGAATCCGTCTTTCTCCTAAAGTTGCCATGGCACTCAGATTAAAGCTTGTGAAGGGATTTCTGTCACAAAAAGTCCCCTGATACTGACTCAGTTTCATGAGAACCATTAGCATAAATCATATATTCTTAAAAAAAAAACAACCAAACACAAAAAAACGTCAATAAATGGAAAATGACTAAAAAAAAAAATGCATCTTCTTCATTCATTCATCTTCTACCGCTTATCCGAACTACCTCGGGTCACGGGGAGCCTGTGCCTATCTCAGGCGTCATCGGGCATCAAGGCAGGATACACCATGGACGGAGTGCCAACCCATCACAGGGCACACACACACTCTCATTCACTCACGCAATCACACACTAGGGACAATTTTCCAGAGATGCCAATCAACCTACCATGCATGTCTTTGGACCGGGGGGAGGAAACCGGAGTACCCGGAGGAAACCCCCGAGGCACGGGGAGAACATGCAAACTCCACACACACAAGGCGGAGGTGGGAATCGAACCCCGACCCGAATGTGCGAGGCGAATGTGCTAACCACTACACCACCGTGCCCCCTAATGCATCTTCTTAATAAACAAAATATGATATATACGGCAGGAGCAGGAGCATTTGTCCACTAATAACAGATAACAATGTCTTCTTTGTTGTGTCTGGCAAATATTAAAAGCATCATGTCATAGTGTCTTTGTACACTAGCAAACATACCCGAGAAGTATGGAAGTATTTTGATGAATTTTTTATGCAAGTCAACTCTCAAATTTCAGCTAAAACCGCTGCAAAAATCTGAATCGTTTGCAAACGACACATCATTAAACAGCCCATGAATGCCCGTCATTACTGAGAATCAAATTATCATCCACCTGATAGTTAAATATTTAATAAACTCACGCCCTACATGACTTTTAATAATCTTACTGTTCATTCAGCAAGTATCCAGTATTTGACACCCAACTGACCTTAAATCCGTCGATGCTTGCTAACATTCTCTATTTCCATTTTAATCTACACAGTGTCCTATAAATTCAGTATTGTAGGAGAAAAATAAAATTAGCAAAATATGTATATACTGTATTTTTTCATTTATAGAATTTCATAAATTCATCAAAACACATTTGTTAGAGGAATGATTTGAATTCTTTCTTCATTGCTAAGATAAATCACGTAACAATAAAATAATCATGAACTCTATGGAAGCTGAATGTATCCGACAGCCCGTAGATGCTCCCTGACTTGACCTTCATGTCTGCTTCTGTAAAGCAATCATTATATGAACAGACTTGTGTAGGACCTTTGCTGTGGGCTTTTTTTTTTTTTTTTAAATGTCTTTATTTAAAATGTTGTCTGCTAGCAGGAAAACAATGGAAAAGGTCATTTTTGGAAATGCTGTAGTTAGTCATGCATTGTGTAAAAAGAGGAATGAGTATCTCACACAGTAGGTAAGAAACACAGCAGTACAGGAGCATGTCACCTGTGAAATTTGTGATTTTGACATGACTCATAAACTCACCTGTATATAGCTGAGAAGATGTCTTCTGATGAAAGACCAAAGGTTTTTTCATTTTGGTTCCTTCCTTCCCTGTGAAAATAGCAGCCTGATTTTTAAACTTCTTGAGTGTGACCTACAGTTTAAAGCCCATGGATTATTCCAGAATTGAAAAGACTACAAGGTCTAAAATGTCTTGTGACACAGGATATAAAGTTAACAATATTATATTATCAGTACATAAAAATGACCAAACCCTAATGAAGAGTCATTTTGGAACTGTTAAAGAACTTGGGCTTAAATTCTACGCAGTTTCTACTTTGCAATAGACAAAAGCAGACCCTCCACTAAAGCCCATCTGGTACTTGTTGAACATAAGGCAGTCGATAAAGGGTATGACAGGTGCATCAGAAAGATGAGAATTTAGAAGTAATTGATTAGGAAAACAATTGAGCTTCAAGCAATTTCCAATCATTGCTATTAAGAGGTCCAAATCTGTTCCAGCATGACAATGTCCCTGTGCACAAAGCGAAGCTCCATGAACACATACAGTAGTGTGTTAAGGTTGGAGTAGAAGTAAGTGTCCTGCACAGAGCACTGACTCTTCTTCTATTGGAAAGATTCCCAAGTAAAGGTTATTATAACAGCAAACCACTATATCTGGATGTGGAACAAGATGGTTAACAAACACATATGGGTGTGATTGGTCAGGTGCTTGCTATCTATCTGTCTGTCTGTCTGTCTTTCTGTCTGTCTGTCCCTCTATCTATCCATCCGTCCGTCTGTCCGTCCATCTATCCATCCATAATATCTGCTTTATCCTATGCATGGTTGTGGTGAATCCAGTGCTTATTATGAGGACACCAATATTCACACACTTATTAACACCATAGTTTTAGTAGGCGTGTAGAAATTAGAGAACCATGAGTAAACCCAAAAGGACACAGAAGAGGAGAACAGAGAGAAATTAACCTGAGCTCAGGGTCAAAGTGGGGACTCAGCACTGCATCACATGTGAAGTAGCAGCACTGCATCACAATGCCATACTAAGTCAATTTTTCTCAAAAAAAAAAAAAAAAAAAAAAAAAAAGAGTCTCCGATATCGGCACCTCTCAGTTCCACAGCTCGTTCTCCTAGTGTCAGAGGAAACATACCAAAGTTTTCCTGTCTTCTATTCTCAATACATGCTGATAGGCAGACTGGAAATTCTAAATGTGTGTGTATGTGTGTGTGTGACCCCATCCAGGGTAAATTCACCTTGTATTCCAGGGATCCACTGTGATGTAGATAAATATATTTGCTAAATATTGTTTATCTAACATTGTGCAAAGACCTCACCAGCCTGTCCTCCTAAAAATAACTCAATTATCTTTTTCCACAAAGGTCACAAGGCATAGCTGAGCAAGGCATCATACTTCCAGCACAACTTAATTTACAAAAACAAAATTATAAAATCAAGCACTTGAGTAAAGGATTTACAGAGACCAGATTTTTAAAATGCTGACCGTCCTGAATGGCAGAGCCACAGTTACTGAGCTGATGGACTGTTTCATCAGACTGATCGTTTTCTTCCCACTGTGTCCTCTTTTCCAAGTGCAATTTTACAGTTAGAGTCACTACATAATCTACAATGGATCTATTTTTAGTATAATGTCTTACCTGACCGCATCTCCTAGGTTGTTCCAGAGAGGGTAGATGGTCTGCGACTGGTAGATGATCATGTTATATAAAGATTTATGGCTATTTTTGGCCAAATACAGATTAGCAACATCAGTATTGTTGTAATAGGCTACAAGAGGAAGAAAAGACAAAAACTTTAAAAGAAACTTGGGGAAAATATAAACCATCACAATGTTAATCATCTATTTTGGATTTCTGAATGACCTTTGTCAATCTTGAATCATTTATAAAGTCTAAAAGGGAGAGGATGGTCTACTCAAATATTAATCACTAATTCTCAGATTCTACATAAATCCTGAAGAGTCCCTCAGAGCTGAAGTAAACAGGAATGAAACCCTCATATCAATCAAACTGCTTTTTAGTACACATCTAAAAACAGTATATTTTTTTAGTTTCCAAGTCCTATGATGAAGGTTTGCCTAAATGATAAGTATTTGTATACAATCATAAAACAAGCAATTTTTACATTTGTATTAAATGTTCTTATAATCTCACCGGTCTCCAGTCTATATTGTTAAAAAAATAAACTTCCCTAATATTAGCTCAACTTACAGTAAACCCATCTATAGACTGTATTACTTTCACCTGGAGTAGACATACCTGTGCCGTCTGTTAGCTCCACCTCCAAGACCTCAACACCCACAAGCACGTCGAGGAGCCGCTCCATGCCGTCAACACTGGTGCCGAGTTCTTGTGCTACCTCTGCTGCACTCAGGGACTTCTGGGATTGCAGAAGTAAGTCAAACACACCCTGCTCACATGCTGAAAAGATCACCTGTGGAAGAAGACGAGCGCAAGTTGAAGCAGATGTCAGTAAAATAAAATGAATAGAAAAAAATGTGATGTGGGTTGAAATCCTGGTTGAATGGTAGAGAATATTAAATATTCAATGCAATATCAAATACAGTGCTGACAGAGAAGCAAAATTAAAACAGACATTTGCAATCCAAACAAACAGATCCAAAAATGGATCGATATTCCTAAAGCCAAAGAAGTTTTTTTTGTTTTTTTTGAGTAAAGAACTTTAAAGTTTTGAGGTTCACAAGACTGTAGGCTGTCTATTTCAAAATTTTACCTAACTTTTGATAATGTTGGACTGTCAATGACTCCAAAATTCTCTGAGACTGAAAGGTTCAAGAAAGGAGTTCAGCACATATTATGTTTAAGTAAAAAGTGTGCCGTTATAGGAAATATTCATCAGCAAGTTGGTGTGATGCAGACCGATGCAGGGTATTTTACAGCTACATTGTTACGATATAAAAAATTGTTTTTAAAATTTGCTGATTAGGTTCAAGTCCCATTTTATCTCCAAATGGCTCGGTTCGGAAATTCATAATCTACCCATCCATCTCCGGTGGTCTGTTTAGTGCTGGCGTCAGGCAAACCACAGAAATGGTTCAGAGACTAAACAATTATTCCTCGCTATTAGTTTTGGACAACTGAATCCCCTGCAGCCAAACAGAAAGGAGGTCATAGTGCCAAATGACTGTGATAAATTGTTGAGCAAGGGAGCAGCAGGGTGCTGAGGTCTATTCACTAATGATTAAAGTGCTGGGGAGAGAAAAGATACCCGACTCCAACCTTGGACACTCTGAAGCCATTGAAATACTCCAGCAGTTTGAAAGGGTAGTCTAGTTCACTCCGAGACAGATGTTCAGCCATGATGAAAAAAAACCTGATGAAATGAACAAGAATATTAAAATAAGCAAATCTAACAGAACAGGGAGAATTATCCAATCAGCAGGGTGAAGCTCTGTGATTTAAACACACTAAGCTACATCCTCAATCACATAGGGACCTTAGTATTAGCAGGGCTGTCAAGTGTCACGCATTGAGAGTGACAGTCACGCATTTAGGTCTTTTGTCACGCATCGTATTTCTCAGGCAGAAAAACTTTTTGACTATTAACATATATTTAATATGCCACATTGCCCAAAATGTATCTGTCCGCACCGCTGACTCTATGGAACCGGGCAGGAATCAAGCGCGTCTCCCCTGGAGCCTGACACTTATCAGGCAATCAAAAAACTAGGCTACACAATAGCAGAAAACGAAAATATCAGAAAACAGCACTATTGTATATGGGTAAGATTTAACACAACAACCAATGAAAAAAAACATTCATTAGAGAGGGTATTTTCGATATTCGGTTTGAACAAAACCTCAACACGAAACAGCTTGTCTCTGGACAGGACATTGTCCTCAATCATGACACAAAAATGTCTGGGCTTGTGCTGAACTGTTTTAAATGGGAGCAACATTACAAATGATAAAGGAGTCCAAAAAGGCAACAAACACTTACAATAAACAACACCAGTCATAATCAATCTCTCTCTCTCTCTCTCTCACTCACTCTCTCTCTCTCTCACACACACACACACACACACACACACACACACACACACACACACACACACTGGGGTGGGTGGGGGTGGGGGGTTGCTGGAGGGTTGGAAATGTCACTCTTGCCTGTCTTCAAAACTTGAGAGCCCTGTATTAGTATTATAGGTTTTTTTTTTTTATTGCAGTTAAAGCTTTTAATAATAAAATTACAGGAACTGAAACACCTCACAGATGAATAATGGTTAAGTTTAAGTCAATTACATGACTTTCCAACGTGATTAAATCGGTTTATGTGCTGCATTTAATAGCGCCGTTATACAGATGTTTAATGAGAGCAGATGTTTAATTGGTCATCATGACAAGCCTTCACACTGACAGTCGGAGCTTTTTTTTTTTTAAACAAATCGCTTCATAAATATTAAAATGCTTTTATGTTTTGCGACCAAGAGACAACGATGAAGCTTATAAACACATTTTAGTCGAGATTTTTCACTTACCAAACCACACGGAAGGCTGAGCAGAGTTTTAAATCGGATTATATTCACGACCAAAACAAAACCCCCTTCCAAACAAACACGACAGCTTTACACCGTAAAATGAATTTGAACTTGATGTTTGTAAAGTCACCAGCAGATGGCGCACAAACATCAATTTGTCAACAATTCAATTTCTTCGTGGGTAAAATGCAGAAGTTTTAGGCGACTTCCCCTCGCCATTTCCCCTTTAGGGAGAAGGGAAAGTCTCGTCGCCATCTTGTAGGACCTACGACCAAGCCTTGTGTAACAGTTAATCTTATTCATGTATGTTTTGTACGTCGCTTAATACAGTTTAATGCGCATATATATTGAATATGCATGACATGTAAATTAGGGACCGCCCCCTACAGACAATATCGCCTGTTTACCAGATTACTGACTTTACTTACTGAACATATTTCAGCTGTTAGTTCAGTGTGTTTCAGCTGTTTACAAATAAAGTTTTGTATCGTTATAATTCTATATATAATAGAATTATTCTTTTAACAATGTGGGTGTTTGTGTGGGGCAAAAAAAATGATGATAAACAAACAAGCCCAGGACATTACTATAATTTTATATGTAGGTTTGGTGTGTGACCTTTTCTTTTAAAAAAGAAAACAAAAAAAAACTTTTGTGGGTGATCTTGACAGACACACACACACATTATAATATTTATATAATATTATATAAATAATAATGTGTGTATGTGTATATATATATATATATATATATATATATATATATATATATATATATATATATACACATACACGCACACACACACACACATACATATACATATATATATACACACACACATACAACCTAGAGGTGTGATGCATGCAAGCAAACCACACTAAGATACCTTCATATGCTATTAGTAAATGCATAATACATAATACTCTAATGTGATGTAATGAAATGAGTCAAATACAATCAGTGATAATGATAAGATTTATTTATTATTATTTAAGATATTACATCAAGGTTGAATTCTTGAATCTGATTGGTCAGCATCAGCTCTTACAATTGTTCCAGCTGTAATTTAAATGATGAATGAATATTGTTTTATAGTAACTACTCATTTATAATGACTTATATGGCACATTAATCCAAGACCAATAATAACAGATTAATAAAAACATTATTGTTCTTTCAAGCTACTCACTGTTCGGGGTCACCACAACAGATCATCTGATCCACATATTTGATTTGGCACGGGTTCCCATTTTATCCGCACATGGGAATATTATTATTAAAATAACGACACGCTGCATTTTTTTTCCTTCCGTTTTAGTTGCTATAAGTGGTCATATACTAATAAAACTATAAACTATGTATAAGAGTAAAAAATACTTTTGTACATGCCATAATAGGAAAACAATTAGCTTTGTGTTTGTCACAATAACTCGCCTTGTCAGGCCACATCACCACCGAACCATTGATGACATTTCCTATGTGGTTCATACATTTTGTTTTTTTTTCTAAAAACTCATGCATTGTGCAATTTACAAGATAAACCAGTGCTGTAATCTTTGACTAAGATTTAAACTAATGTACAACCTTACCTGCTAAGACGTTGCTTCCTGGGTAATGATGCAAATAATCAAATGTTCAGAAAACCGTTCCAGATGATGCACATTAAACTGGTCATAAATATACCAATAAAACCTGTAAATGTTATACATTATTAAACATAACAAAACCACCCTCCCCTTTATGAACCTTGAGGTTGCAGAATAACACACAGATCTACTACAAAACAATGAGCTGTAGTGAACACAAGGCAGGCACAACGCTGGTTTATTATCCAAATCTGTTTATTTGTTTATGCATCAACACATCTCTTCCTCTCACTCACACACAAGAGTCCCAACAATTAAATACGTGACGTGGGGAGAAACCGCCATTAGCTCATAGTTATGCCAAACATGCTTCAATAAAATGATACACATATTTACAGAATCCACCACTTGTCACCCCCCCAAAAATAAACAACAAAAAAGTGTTTAATCCTTTGCACCCCTGCCTAGTCTCCAGTGAAGATCTTATACTGTTTCTTCCACACTTAAAATGAACATCAGCAGAGAAAATAAAGAGAGAGAATGATGAACAGATTTATGGCCAATACAACACAGTAGTACAGAGTCCATTAACTACAGCAACATGGCAGTAACACTGAATATTTTGTAAGGTCTATGTACAAGGTGGCAATGAGGTGGGGAAAGCTCTTTCAAACCTGATGCATGCCTTTTCTTGTGATCCTAGTTAAAAAGGGCACATAGTAAAGAGTGTTTTGATACCACCAATAAAAGAATGTGAGAAAGGGACAAGTCTTTATTTTCTCCTTGCCTTCTTTTTGCCGTTAAACTGTTTTTGAGGAGAAAAATAATAAATAAATAATAAGGCACAATTTCTACTCGCACTGTTTCTGTTAAGGAGTCGGGTTGAAGGGGAACAGGATTGACCGATAAACTGACATTCAAAAGAATTTAAGTGATCGAAATCTGATTTTCCCTTTGCATTTTTATTTTAAAAAAAAAAAAAAACTCTACTCCCCAAAATATTTCCCCTCATCACTCACCTGAACAAAATGCATACAATCACACTGTGATTAAGCTGTGGCACCATAAGTGCATACCATGCCAAAAACAAAAGGAAAACAAAATTTGTAATGCAGGAAAAAAAAACAAAAAAACAAACAAACAAACAAAAAAAAAAAACACACCCCCACAACTCCCATTTCAGATTGGCTAACTGGTATTAACGCCTGACCATCGAATCGTATGACACCTCGATTCGCATTTGATTTAAAACGAAGAAAAATAAAAAAACAAAAATAGTGCAGCTTTTGTGATCCAGTTTTGGATCGCACCACTTCACCCCCCTCTTTCAGACCATTCCATTAGTGTAAGGCTTTCCATCAACAGAATTGAATTAAAAAAGTGGGATTTCAGTGTTTCATACATTTTAACATCTTTTCACATTAACAGTCCATCACCAGATCATAAATACACACATGTGCAGGATTTTTTTTTTTTTTTAAGACCTAGAACTCCTTAAACATACAGGGCTAAGTGCTTAAAGCATACAGAGCAAATTTAAAGAGGTGAACAGGAGACCAGGAAGAGAGGGGAAAACACACAGGGGTAACTAATACCTTTTTCCAAGACAGTAGATTTGGATGGACTGTGATGGAGCACAGACAAAGGCAGACAGGGACACTGAAGGAAAAGAAGCAAAAAGCAAAATGGTCTTACTAAATAGTAATCCTGGGTAATTCAAATGTTTTTGATTTTCCCTTCTTGACCACACCGTACTCAGCTCAAAATGGGCTTAATATTTGGCTGACGAGTTGAAGCAGGTGTGCTGCAGCTGGGAAAAACAAAAATGTATACACACAGCATGGCATGAATGAAGGCGAGGAGGAACAACCACAGGAATTTGTAGCAGGTATAAAGGGACACCTTGAGGCAAGAATGGTTTAGATTTAATGCTCCAATCTGGAAGTTACCAAACAGACCTACATCTGAGCCGTCCATTTTGTAGCACAGTTGTTGCTGCTGAACATTTTCTGCTGTCAGCGTACAGACACTCCTGCCTGGGGTTGTAAGACTGGAGAAGAGATGCATAATCTGTGAAACCTACTCCAATACACTAGTCGTTGTCCAATAGTTTAGAGCAGTTGGGCTAAAGAGTAATGTTTGGGCTACAAGGGACAAATTGGCTGGACGCTAGCAGTCTAAGTCTCAGGCTTTGGTCACATCAGTCGTGTTTCAGGTGGTCCTTTATGTCCTCCTCGTCTGTGTATTCCGATGGTTCATCACCAGGCTTCAACAGGCGACCGACATAGTCGTATTTCTCTGCAGAGATGGAAACCAGGTGAGAGTGCATGAGAGAAGGAATAAAAGAAAACATCCTGACCACTACACATATTGACATCATGTTACAAAGTCCACGGCCAGTCATGGAGGACTTGAGGACAGGTACAAGGGTCAAGCACACAAACAAAATATAAAATCAATCTTGACCGATATTTCTGGTTGTCAATAAAACAGGTCCATTGTAGCATTTGTTAACGTAACAGTTGAGTTTTTAATATCTTAATATCATCATTTAATATTAATCTCAAATGTTAAATATTTAATCTTAAAACATTTAAAACATTGTGCATGTTTCAAATATTTTGAATACCAGCTGAAAAGCAGTGCAGGGGAAAGGGGGAAAATAGATAGTGAGCCAACACGCCAAAAACCTGCACACACGGCATCCAAAATGAACTCTGAAACTGCTCGGATAACATTAACATTGCGTGAAATGTACATATGCAAGAAAGGAAGTCATTCAAAATAGACAATTTATAAAACATCTGTCCAGAAATCAAACTAAAAAAAAAAAACAACATGAGCACATTCTGCATTGTCACACAGTCAAACCTAAACCTAATTTCGACTTGACCCTCAGACATTTTTAGCTTGCAAAGAAAAGTTGTAAGAGTCCCACGGATGTGAGTGTGTATAGTTCTCATGTAGGGCTAAATACATGCGTACACTTTAAAACACACAAACACTCACCCATAAACTGCATTTCCCATTCTCTGACGCTCTCCATCTGAACAGCATTGAGATCTGACAGATCGTCGTATTCGTCTCGTAGTGCATCTTTCTCCAAACAAAACGTAGCCAAACCACGAGAGGCGTCCCGACCGGCAAAAATCCCATATGGTCCCTCTGAGGATGGATGGATATAGAGAGATAGAGACAGAGAAAGAGAGACAGAGAAAGAGAATTGCATTACAAGGGTTTTTCCATATAGACATATGTACCTTATTAAAAAAACTATAATGCATCTCTAACCTTCAAAGAAGAATGTTTTCAGTTAGCTCTTTGTAATAATTATCACTAAAGCATTCAAACAAACAAATCTACTACAGTAAATTACAATTACAAATATATATATATATGTGTGTGTGTGTGTGTGTGTATATATACACACACACACACACACACACACACACACACACACAAGAATGAGAATCTGAGCGGAAGGGACAACTAAATATTTAAATTTATGTGTAGCATAAATACATTTTTGGTATACTGCTGTTACTTTACAGTACGTGTAAATACTTGCAATCATCTTTTCCGAATGCTTTTCAGTAGTAAAAACTGTATAAATGGATACTGATATAGAGCAAATATATAACATAGAAACCTTAGTGTTTAATTTATACACCCACAGTCACGTTGCTCGGTCACTGACGTTCATGAAAATTTCACAAACAAGCATCCACGTATCATTAGTTCACGGTTTTACAGAATCAAAAACTTCTTTTTCACTATTTTTTCACGATCGTGAATCACATTAACAAACAAACTCTCATTGAAAAACTGAAAAAAAGCATAGATCAATTAAGGGGTAGTTGTAGTGAACAGCGAGCGAGAGAGAGAGAGCGAGAGAAAGCAGGAGAGAGCGTGAGAGAGATCCCACTGTTGGAACCAATCGCATTTATTCCTAAGGGTGTAGATCAATGTGCATTACTCAAGCATTTGTGTTCCCTCAGATAGTTTAAAGATCAATTATATTAGTACATCAACCTTACTCTAAAGTATGACATGTTATTAACTGCTTGTTTACAATTACATTGCCCTTTGAGGTCATGTAGATGGACGAGTGCAGATAGCACTTTCCTCAAACTGTGCTGCACTGCCCCCTGCATCACATGAACATCAGCTCTTTAAAGTTGTGGTTAATTAGTTTTGCATGTGAAAAGCCTCCAGGCTCCTGAATGTGATGTGACACATGAGAGCTGCCTCATGGGAATTGGAAGATGACCCGACTTGGGAGAGATTATAAGAAAGCATTTCTCTAATCTATAAATATAATCTATAGCAGTAAAAACCTCAAGGAGTAAAAAACGTCCATCAGATACCTGACCAGTCAAAGAAGAGAAACATTTACAAGCAATCTGAAGCCAAGCAAAGTAACGTTTGCATGCTGTGACGTTCATTTCAAAGGCTGTAATGAAAACACATTTACCTGTTGAGGTTCATTTAAAAGCTGACAAAGACCCCATTAATGCTGGCTACAGCTTTCTAAAACCGAAATGCATTAGAATAAACATTATTTTATATTCACAGCATGGTACTGTGACTTGAACTGTGATTTCTTCCTAGTTGTTAATGTGCCACAAATTTATGCAGACTTTAAATGAATACATTAAATTTCACAAAAAATGAAGACTAAAGAAAAGCTGAGTTGAGACAGGCTTGATTATAGTCCCAAACATTGTGTCAGAGTTTGGGAAACTGAAACCGTTAGGAATGTTGGCAATCATTGTGTGTGTCAAAGTATTCACACACCCTTCACTTTTTTCAATACCCCATAACAACAGTGAATACAGAATCCTAGAAATGTCTACAAATGTATTAAAAAGAAAACGCTGAAATATCACCTGTATGTAGGTATTCAGACTCTTTACTCAGTACTTAGTTGAAGCACCTTTGGCAGCAACTACAGCCTTAAGACTTTTTGGGTATAATGCAACAAGTATTATACACCTGG
Organism: Tachysurus vachellii; assembly: GCF_030014155.1. NCBI lineage: Eukaryota > Metazoa > Chordata > Actinopteri > Siluriformes > Bagridae > Tachysurus > Tachysurus vachellii. The sequence goes on along the minus strand of NC_083469.1, from coordinate 6,380,269 downwards.
ATTGGGGGATTTTCTGCTATTCTTCTTCGAAAATCTGCTCAAGCTCAGTCATGTTTGCTGGGTGGAATCTAGTAAGTGATTAATGAGAAAAGAAATCGTAGTATGAAGCTGCAAGATACATACACACACATATACATACATACATACATACATACATATATACACACACATACATATATATATGTGTGTGTGTGTGTGTGTGTGTGTGTGTGTGTGTGTGTGTGTGTGTGTGTGTGTGTGTGTGTGTGTGTGTGTGTGTGTGTGTGTGTGTGTGTGTGTGTGTGTGTGTGTGTGTGTGTGTGTGTGTATAGAGAGAAAGAGAGAAAAAATAAAACCCACATTGACTGAGCACTTTATTGGGAACATTATACTAATACTGGGAAGAGCCTCCTTTTGCACTTAAAATAGCCTTACACATGCCATGGATTCCACAAAATCCATGAGTTTCCTTAAAGTTTCCTTAAAGTTTCTGCTCCATGTTGATTGATTGCATCTTTGCACTTTTTTCAGGTGCACTTTCATGCTGTGGATCTCTCATTCTACCTCATACCAAAAGGTGTTTGTTCAGATCTGGTGACTGGGAAGGCCAGTGAAGAACACTGAACTCACTGTCTGTTCATGAAACCAGTTTGAGGAAACATCTGCCTTGTGACACGGTCACACAGGAAGCGGCCATTAGTAAATTGTGGCCATGAAAGGATGAAAATGATCAGCAACAACAATAGTCTGTGACTTTTAAGAGATAATTGATTGGTATTACAGAGTCCAAAGCGTACCAAGAAAACAATCCACACAACCGTACACCACAAGACAGGCTGGATCTATGGGTTCAGGCTGCTGGTGCCAAGCTACATTTCTCTGGTCTCCAACTCTCCAGTTTTGGCGAGTTTGCGTCCACTGCAGCATCAGCATGTTCTTGGCTAATAGAACAGGAACCTGATGTGGTCTTCTACTGTTGTAGCTCATCTGTTTCAAGATTGTATGTGTTGTGCATTCTGAGACACTTTTCTGCTCCAAGTGGTTATCTGAGTTACTGTAGTCTTTCTGTCAGCTGGAACTCATCTGTCCAGTCTCTGTTGATCATCAACACAGTGATTCTTTCCAAAGAACTGCCTGTCACTGGATATCTTTTCTTTATTGCACCATTCTGTGTAAAGTTTAGAGACTGTTGTTCAAGAAACTCCAAGGAGATCAGAAATTTCAGAAATACTCACATTTCTGGCACAAACAAACAATCACAGTTTTCCTCCAGCCAGAACAAGAATCCAACCAGAAGGGGTGGATTCTACAGGTTATAAGCAGAACCCTGAAGCCCTGGAGAGGGGCAGACAGCCTTGTTACCCATTTGTCACAGTGGTTAAGGTGTTGACTAATGATCGGAAGGTTGTTTGAATTACAGGTACACCAAGCTGCCACTGCTGTGCACCTTGCACCAAGTAGGAGTTTATTTTATTGTTTAGACACACTTAGTAAGAGGGCATGTGCCACCTATTGTAATTTTTGTTAGATTAGACTCAAAAAACATATGCATGGACAGTAAGGGTTCTGATACTAACCTAATCATCAACGTTTTCAGAAACTAAGACACAAGAACAGTATACAGATAAAAGAAGCCTCTAGTTCTTTTTTTAAGTTCATTTTCATTTCCCCTAGTGCTTTATTGTTCTTTCATTACTGAAACCATGACACTGAATTTCAGATGTCTAGAAGAAAAGGTCAAGATCCACATAGCAGACAGCATTAAAAGGTGGGGTCTCTGTTGTTTGAGAAATGCTTGTAGACACACACGCAGGCAGACACGCAGATACACACTTAAGCTTTTAATATTGAAGGCCAGAAACTAATCAAACCACTTTTAAAATAAACTTTAAGTAACGGTCTGTCTAAACACCAAACACGCATGCACAGGCAGACACACACAGATGCATGCACAGGCAGATACACACACACACATGCACGCATGCAGACACGCGCATGCACAGGCAGACACGCACACGCGCACGCACAGGCAGACACGCGCATGCACAGGCAGACACGCACACGCGCACGCACAGGCAGACACGCGCACGCACAGGCAGACACGCGCGCGCACAGGCAGACACACACGCGCGCACAGGCAGACACACACGCGCGCACAGGCAGACACACACGCGCGCACAGGCAGACACACACGCGCGCACAGGCAGACACACACGCGCGCACAGGCAGACACACACGCGCGCACAGGCAGACACACACGCGCGCACAGGCAGACACACACGCGCGCACAGGCAGACACACACGCGCGCACAGGCAGACACACACGCGCGCACAGGCAGACACACACGCGCGCACAGGCAGACACACACGCGCACGCACAGGCAGACACACACACGCGCGCACGCACAGGCAGACACACACACGCGCACGCACAGGCAGACACACACGCACGCACAGGCAGACACACACGCACGCACAGGCAGACACACACGCACAGGCAGACACACACGCACGCACAGGCAGACACGCAGGCAGACACGCGCACGCACAGGCAGACACGCGCACGCACAGGCAGACACACACGCGCGCACAGGCAGACACACACACGTGCACGCATGCACAGGCAGACACGCACGCGCGCACGCACAGGCAGACACGCACGCGCGCACGCACAGGCAGACACGCACGCGCGCACGCACAGGCAGACACGCACGCGCGCACGCACAGGCAGACACGCACGCGCGCACGCACAGGCAGACACGCACGCGCGCACGCACAGGCAGACACGCACGCGCGCACGCACAGGCAGACACGCACGCGCGCGCGCACAGGCAGACACACACACGCATACACAGGCATACACACACAAGCACAGGCAGACACGCAGGCAAACACGTAGACACACACGTAGGCAAACAGGTAGACACACATGCAGGCAAACACGTAGACACACACGCAGGCAGACACGCAGATACACACTTAAGCTTTTAATATTGAAGGCCAGAAACTAATCAAACCACTTTTAAAATAAACTTTAACTAACGGTCTGTCTAAACACCAAACAACCTTTAGAAACTAGAAACAGAATGAGAAAACCGCCAGGTCTTATGACTTGGACATTGCAAGAGATGGCTTACTCAGACTGCACAGTATGAGGCATTGTGTGAGAGATAGAGATACTGATTTATTGATGACTGGTTAAAAATAAAGAGGCAAAAGGGCTTTGATGCTCTGCATCATCTGATTCTCATGAGGGGGAAAAACTCCATACTTTTATATGAGCGCACAAACAGACACACGCGCAACAGAACCGAGTCTACATTCAAAGCAGCGGCGTGCAATCTTTAGTAACGTGACTTGATCTCATCTGATTAGTCAATAAGTAATAAACATGACCTGTTACTGGGACCCTAATACTGGGAAGAGCCTCCTTTTGCTCTTAAAATAGCCTTACACATGCCATGGATTCCACAAGATGTGGAAAGATTCCTTAAAGTTTCTGCTCCATGTTGATTGATTGCATCTTTGCACTTTTTTCAGGTGCACTTTCATGCTGTGGATCTCTCATTCTACCTCATACCAAAAGGTGTTCTACCAGATTCAGATGTGGTGACTGGGAAGGCCAGTGAAGAACACTGAACTCACTGTCTGTTCATGAAACCAGTTTGAGGAAACATTTGCCTTGTGACATGTTCAAAAAATGTGTTTAGTTTACAATACTAGTTAGCAGTTAACTAAAAGTTAACAGGTTTTACATTTTGTATCATTTCTTTTTGCTAAATGCCAAATACTAAGTAGCTGACTGAATAAATCCTACACTGGAATAAATCTGAACATTAATGTAAATAGGGTATAATTACCTCGCAAAGGTACTGTTAAAAAGATGAAAACTGACTATTTCCTAAGCTAAGAAGGAAATATACTAATTTCTAATAATATGATGCATCAGATTCATTCAGTCATGTGTGTATTCATTCGATTTAAAATAGCTAGGATTTATTTTAGATTTAGGAGCAGCCAGGTGTTTTTCTTTTGTGGTTTCATAAGCACAACTGATCAGGCGATTAAACGCAAATGCCTCAAACCAGATGCGACTGGGAATGGACATAAAGAGTACGCTATGTTACACACACACACATGCACACACCTGGACTCCGCAACTAACAGAGTGATACACAGACAAACCATGATCATAATATCAGATAAAACAGATACCCTGTACACTAAATATCGTTGGATTATAGACTGGACTGATAAATGATGAAAACATTCAGAATTGGAAGATGATGATGTACACTGTTCATAATATCTGACAACCGCTGTGAATCACTGGGAAAATAAATAGACCTGACGATTATGAAGATGACGATAATGATGATGCACCTTTATGTACCAAGACCTTTACACATGTTTTAATGTCCTGAGTAAAACAGACAAGCAATTAATACTTCAATAAATATGACTAGGACAGAGCAAACTTTAACCGTAGTACCTACACGTTGCGATTAATTTCACGTAAAAAGAAAATGTTGATTTTTACTGCTAGATTTTTTTTTCATGCGTTCATTCATTGGTCATTCACTTTTTTCCCCTAGGTCCAAACAAGCCTTTCGCTGCACTGCTAATCACTAGACATTCATTTTAGTAATGAATTCTAGACATTCATTCAGTAAAATGTGGAATTAAACTCTGACAAACCTCCTAAAGGACATCGGCATACCCGCCTCCCCTTTCTCAAAAGATAAACAGAAGGAAGATGTATAAGGTGGTAGTGGAGAACTTAAAATAGTGTATTTAGCCATGTTGTTGATTCAGTTGCTAGTGACAGTAAAACAACAAGTGATTTGGACAGCTTAATTTCTTCCCGGTTGCTTCACAGTAATAAAGTCGGTTGTGTGTTACTTCAGGATGCGGAAAAATGATATTATGGACATAAAAGCTGACAGAGTGCCACACCATAAAGCTTGGGTTTTAGAGTCTGCATCAGGTGTCACTGTGGAAGGTCAGAAAATTAAGCATGAGGAGGAGGAGGAGGAGGATGCTGATTAGAAGTAGCAGTAGTCTAATAGTAGTAGTATTATATGTGCTCTAGCTCTTTAGTGTTGTCTTCATTTTAATTTTAAACACTCTTCTTTAAGCTACAAATAACGTTTTGCCTAATTGCAAATGCAGCCTAACAAAAAGCACATTTCTGCGCTTCTCAATGACATTTTAACATATCCCTGCCTGATTAACAAACTATTCATTTTTAACACACACAAATCACAATATAAACACCTACTGCTATCAGAGCAAGCCAGGCCACACTGCACTGTGCTGTGCTACTAATTCTGCTGGAGGTTGTACCCATAACTGATTTGACAGCTACGCCTTCAGGAAAAAGATGGATAAATAAAGTATAGGGTAAATCTGAAACATCTATTCATGCACAGCTGTTTATAAAATACTGGCACAGCAAACAAAAGCAGCACATTTTTCAGTGACTGCAACAATGCACTCTTGCAAAAGATTCATTACTTTAATATTAACAACATTTGGGTTTATCAAAAAATCTCCAGAAGAACTAAAAAATTGCTTATTGATTTGTACAGCCTTGGTTTTCACTTTCTAAGCCATTAGCCCATATTCTATGCATATACAAATTAATATAACTTAATACATTAGTCACACCATCTTCTTTGCCATATTATTCATTTAGTCCAAGTTTAGCTTTTCATTTCTTAATATTTCAGCTACAAAAGTGTTGACAGTAGTTAATACTGTGGCAGGTTAAAAAATAATCAATCCCTGATAATAATTATACACTTATATTTCTCAATGTTTAACAAACGGTACAAACTTATAATTACAGTAATTAATTTTTACTGATATTTTACTTCTTACACTAATTTGATCTATATATCTATTTGAGTTATACAAGTTGCAATTTCTTATTATATATATTTAAAGTGAATTATTAGTTTCGGCTTGTGTGAAAGAGTGAAGAACCTGAAACTACACTATGCTACTTATAAACACACAAGATACTTGTGACATCTCTGGATTTGTGATAGGGCTCTTTGTAATACTGGGACAAAGACCAAATCTAATATCAGAATCAACAAAAACATGCATTGCACTGTTATCTATCCCACGTCCAAGAGGTTACTGATGGCCACGACTATAAATAAATGAAAATCAAAAGTCAGCAGGTTAAAAGCAAAGAAAGGTTTCTTGGTCCAAACAGGGCAAAGGCTAATAAACATGTTATTACAGCAACTAGATAAATGATGATTAAAAAAAGGAAGCAATGGCGTGTGTTATGACAGGTCACTGTTGGGATGCCAAATCATACACATATATAATGTGTATATATTCATATATATATATATATATAAAAATTTTTATAGCCTAAAATGTACACACAATATATATAAAATAATAAACACACTTGTACTATATCTTATAAACTACTCAGTATTTCCTTTCCTTTCTCGATAAGGAAAAGACAGTGTTTTATAAGAAGAATGAGGATTAGCTCTGGCATGTGAACCGACCGGACAAAAGCGAGTCTTGGCAGGATGAAGTGTATCAAGGTTTAATGATTAATAACAGGCATATTAAACGTGTCTTATATTTACACACGCTTTGCTACTGCTTTACGTTTTAATTCCCTGAAGAAAGTATGGTTAAAGTGACCTCTTGGAGGAAGAACAACAGAGAAACGATGGGTTTTGTATGTATGCGCATTGGATAGTCATGCTAAATCACGCTAACCTCTATTCTATCGCACGCAACGCACATTTTATGCTCGAATGCAGATACTAACTGTTAATAACAAACGACAACCTTAGGGACTTATCCTGTACTGAAAAGGTTCACTGCTAAATACGTTTTATATCTGCTAGCTAGGGAGAAAGCTAAGGTGGGCTGGGCAGCTAGTGAACAGAGCCTCACACAGCTTCCGTATCCCAAATATACATGTTGTTCCCTATAAAGGCGCGCTATAACAAGTCCCAAACTCCTAGCTAGGGCGTCATTTCTAGTGCCCTATTTATCCACAAGTGAATAATTTGGTACACAAGCCAAGCTTAACTAGCTCTTAGCTATGGCCTGGCGGTCGCACATCCACGTCAGACATGGCTTCATTTCAGTACCATGAAACCTTTAACTTTTAATGAACTCTTTGCAAATGAGGTCTTATTCCGTATTATGAAGAATTAATAAATTATTAAACAACCAGCGCATGAAAGAATGTGAATCGTGAATACACAAGTGAGTAGGTTAGCATATATAAATAAATGTCGGGTATTTAGCAACAACAACAACAAAAAAAAAACAAGAAAAGTAGATTCACTTTAATTAAAATAAACTTAATATCATTAATAAAATAATTCCTCGTATTGTTTATATGTCAGATTCATTACATCACGTTTACTAGGCAGATTACTTGCGTTTGCAATATTTCCTAGCAAAACAACTTAGTAAGTAAATAGCTGATCTATTAAAGTTAAATAAAAACCGTTAGTTTGGATAAACTAACCAAGTTCACTTACGAGTAAATAACAACATTATGTTTAGTTAAATACAACATGTCAGGAAGATAACTACCATGATAACTACCATGATTTACCAAGCAGCAAGTCAAACAGGTTTTACTAAACAAGTCTTCACGTATTATCATCAGAACAAACACAAAGCTGACTTATTTTATCTCGAAAACATAGTTATTAAACTGGATAACTTTCATTTAAGAAAGGGTTGCCTGATCGCTGTTTTTTTCAGCCAGAACAGGGCGGATTACAAATCGCACAGTTCTCCCTCTCTGAGTCTACTATGTGAATGACAGGATAATGGCGTTAGCACACTATGTAGTGCACTAGACTGTACACAGCTACGATTTTAGCACCTGTAAGTATTTTAAGCGGGTAAAATTTACAACTAAGTGGTAACGCAAACTCTTACCGCGTCCATAAAACTTTTTGCCGCTCGTCACGTCGAAGACTTTCATGTTGACGGCCATGAGAATGCGAGGGTTCTGGACGCCGTCGTACTCCCGCAGCTGATCCAGAGTGAAGTCCCGCCTGCCCATCTTGGGCAAAGCCGAGGCCTCGTCTCCTCGGCCCGCGTCGGCGCCTGACCTCCTGAACCACCGTCGGTAAACGCAGTAGCAAGCCGCCAAGAACAAAATTAACAAGGCGAAGTTGAGAAGCATGCCGCCGAGACCGAGCCCTGAATCCAACACCTCTGTTGTTGTCCCCTGGCCGTCACTTGTGTCAGCTACTCCGCTCCTACCGTCCCCATCGTCCGCCATACTGCACGTTAGCGTCTTACCCACACGAAAGGTTCCACCCACCTCACACTCCACAGCGCGTATGATTGGCCGCTGAAAGAGTAAACCTGTCAGGATTGGTTGCTGGTGCCCAGAGGCGGAGCTTCCCGTTTCTGATTGGCTCTTGCCGACAGACTCTGAACGCTTGGAATTTGTAGTCGTCTTGTTTTCTTTTGCTATACACGTGCTAAACAATAAAAAAAAAACAATAGACAAATAATAAAACTACAATAAAGATATTATTTTAATTAATAATAGCAGTAGCAATATTCTTAAATATAATTATACCATAATACCGTGTGCTTCTAACATATGAACACTTTATATCACAGCTGAAACCTTTTAACATTTCATTTGATGATCAGTCTTATATTCTGTATTTTTATTTAATACTATAAATAAATTTTATATACTATATTTAATACTCGTACTGTCTATATTACTGTATATCTCATCGTCTGTCTTGTCTGCTACAGTATAGTGTTATTTATATCTGTACCTCTGAGAGTCACGAACAGCTGGAACCAAATTCCTTGTGAGTGTCAACACATTTGGCCAATAAATCTGATTCTAATTCTAATTCTCCTTTAGTGACATCATGAACCTCCCAACCAACAACCAATAAGATACTACTAAAGTAACCACTAAGTACTAACCAATACCAAAAAAAAAAAAAAAAAAAAGTTTAGATGTACGAGTGATTCTTCAGAACAATCTAACCCTAACCCTATCTGAAACCGTAAAGGTCAGAACAAATAAAGTCAGAAAGTCTGGTATTAACAGCCTTTCCAATGTGTCTACTTGTAATTATGACTTGAAGGATCATTGATATGAAAGTTTTAAATTAAACTTGCATATCAAGTTAATTAATTCAATTATTAATTTAAGTTAATTAATTTAATTATTAATTAAATAATTTAAATTAATTTAAATTGGGTAACATTTACCCAAATGCAGCAATAATACATAGTAAAAAATCCCTGTATCCATGCTTTAAAAATATCACTTTAAAATGGCACAACAATGGTTTGGGGGTTTTTAAAAACAGATTTTAATTTTTTTTTTAATATATGCATTTTTACATGTTACAATTTAGAGGCAAAAAAAAAAAAAAGGAACCTGACATGCATACGAACACACCAGCACACGCAGAAAAATACTACAGCTCAATAAAAATTTAAATCAACCAAATCATAGCAATTCATCATCATTTTTATATACAGTTTATATCTCTATTATATAGTTGCATTATCCAAATAAGTAATAAGCAATAAAATATGATTAGAATCAATTAAATCACTCAAAATTGCGAGAAAAAAAATCCCTTCTCCAATAGAATGTAAAACTTTTTTTTTCCTGGAATATAAAACTCCTTTCTTTAAAACTCCTTTCTTCTCCGTTTTTAAGCAATAAAAATACTTAGAAAATAAAAGTACTTCAAGTAAAGAGACATATTTCTAATTTAAGCCAAAAAACAATGTAAGTTTGTTAAATCTATTAAAACAGAAATTTAAAGTATTCTATGTTCTTAGGATTTGCATATCCTATGTATCCAAAATGTTTATTTTTATTACAATCACACACTAGCTTGGCCTTTGAGCAGGATACTGATGGTTTTTTCCCTCCATTTCACAGTCACTCCCAAACACTATTCACCAATATACTACATCTAGTGTAATTTTTTTTGTCATGATATTGCCATCTCAAGTGTAAAATACTATTACAATATTATAATCTGTGTAATCTACTAATTTGTTTGTTTTTTTCTCAAATAAAACAAAAGTCGTATACTTTCTTGTCATAGATCAGTTCAGTGATCATGTCATGATGATCAGGCACACACACAAAGATTATGACACCACCAAAATAAAATAATGTCAGTGATATATTTCCTGATATATTTAAAGTAAAAACTTTGAAATGTAAGGCACCCCAGAAGATAAAACAAAGAAATTTACATTCAACACATAAACATCGTCCACACACTCGATGCAGCGCTCGTAAACTTGACAGCAGAATGGTTTTTGACTCTAATAATTTTCAGTCCACCAATTGTGCCTATTTAAAACTGAATAACTGTTAAAACCAGCCATGAGCCAAAAAGCTGTTTCTGCTAAATAGACGAATACGATAATCGGACTGATACATTACATAGTGAAATCAGTTAAGCCCTGATGGTTTAACACTCAAGCTTCACTTAACAGTTTGGCTCATTCACTCGTAGTAGAGATTTACGGTCTAGGCCTTAAAATAGCCCTTTTCATTAAAGATTCAAAATATTGATCTCTCAAGATTCATTTAGTTTGGCGAATGTGCATCTTTGGTTTTGCTAGCCATTTCAGATTGTGGGTTCTTCTTCACGTTCTTTGTAGTTGAGGTTGCGTCATTGACTGTGTTGCTCTTGGCAGTCGCTTGCTGATTAGCTGAAGCTGATTTGGCCAGCCCCGCAACAGCCCGGTGATTAGTTGAGGTCATTTTGTCATTTGTAGACCCACGACTAGCTGAAAGGGGTTTAGTGTTTGCTGGAGCAGCTGACCGATTGGTTGAATCCGTCTTGGCTTCCCCTTCAGCAGCAGGCTCATTGGAAGCCTTGGTGGGCGGGGCATGTTTTGATGATGAAGACGAGGTTGAGTTGTAACGTTTTCGTCTGCCCTCATCCCCTCCAGAGGACGAGTGTCTCCGTCTCCTGCCCCCCTGCTCCTCACCCATTGGTGGCTAAGACAGAGGAAGTGTGGTTCAGATATATGAAATGATTGTTAGAAATAATATTATAATTAATATTTAAAACTTCTTATTACAGAAGCACACACCCACAGGCTGTAGACCAACTACACACAGTCAGTCACTTACATGGTCTGTTACGTCATGACAGTCATTCAGTTAGTCACACAGTCAGGTCAGTCACTAACTCACACTGTCAGGCATTCACGCACACTGTCAGGCAGTCATCAGTCTCAGTCAGTCAGTCAGTCAGTCATTCATTCAGTCAGTCGCACAGTCAGTCGATCACTCACTCATTCAGTTACACATTCACAATGTCAGTCAGTCTACTATTTCTTCATTCACTCATTCAGTCAGTCAGTCACAGTCACTGAAGCACTCCCCCTAAGTCAAATCCACCGTCACCATCAGTCATCCACAGAAAGAATCAGTTTCAGTCACTAATACACACACACACCTCCACTCTGAAGTCATCTATGCGCTTAAATTTGCGGAGGTGCTCCTGCAGCTTGGGGTCAATCACTTGGCCTTTAATCCGTGAGTACTTCAGGAAGGCCCAGAACTTTTCAAGACCATACAGTTGACCTATACACACAACATATATACAGGCATTAATGATTAGTTCATAATACACACATTTGTACAATTAATGAATGAAGATACAAACAGGCACAAATATGTGGATACTCAAATAAACCATTCTGCAATGCAATTTTTACAAGACACAATCTGACAAAATGCTAATACTTTTCCATTTAACACGTCAATAAACTTAAATGATAAGGGTAGCTTTCCCACTGCATAAACAGTGCATTGGATCTCTAAAGCAGCCTGGTAGTGTATATATTCACACAGAAATTCAACAGCAGAATTTCTCAACACACTGGTGGTTTCCTGGCAGTTATGTTAGATTCCTGATGCAGGTTAAAAAACAGCTCCAAATATGATGCCATCCACAGTCTTATTACAAATAGTAAAGCTGGAGCTTAATATACTTGCATTCTTATAAACATTTAGTACTTAGGTGATACTGAAAAATGGGATTCATTATTTAAAATACTATATTGTGACATGTATTTCATTACAATGGTCAAACATGTATGCTGTTAAGTTGCTGAGAGACTAGTTATAAACATTGATATTAGAGGCAATAGAGGTTAGACCTTTTGCGCCTTTTACCTTTCTCATAGTCATGCAAAGTTTCCTCCTGAAAGTCCTTGAAGATGTCAGGTCTGAACCTCTTCTCCAAACCGTAACTGTAAAAGCGGAACAGGCATTCCAGTCCGTACCTGAAGAAGGACAAACGGCTCTGGTTAATAAAATAAATACACTAAAAAAGAGCACATATGCAAACTGTACAGGTGAGCACTGTACCAGGTCAGAAATAGCACAGGTAAGGACAGTTAGAGCAGAGCACAGGTAAGGTTCAGTAAAGCACAAAAGAAAGTAAAGCAACGCACAGTTGAAGACCAGTAAACGAGCGCACAGGTGAAGAAGGGTAAAGGAACACACAGGTGAGGGCAGTTAAAGAAGCACACAGGTGTGGGCAGTTAAAGAAGCGCACAGGTGAAGAAGGGTAAAGGAGCACACAGGTGAGGGCAGTTAAAGAAGCACACAGGTGTGGGCAGTTAAAGAAGCGCACAGGTGAAGAAGGGTAAAGGAGCACACAGGTGAGGGCAGTTAAAGAAGCACACAGTTGTGGGCAGTCAAAGAAGCACACAGTTGTGGGCAGTTAAAGAAGCACACAGGTGTGGGCAGTTAAAGAAGCACACAGGTGTGGGCGGTCAAAGAAGCACACAGGTGTGGGCAGTTAAAGAAGCGCACTGGTGAAGATGGGTAAAAAAGTGCACAGGTGAAGACGGGTAAAGAAGCGCACAGTTGAAGACAGGTAAAGGTGCACACAGTTGAAGAAAAGTAAAGGTGGGTAAAGGTGAGCACCGCTGAAGACGGATAAAGGAGCGCACAGGTGAGGGCAGTTAAAGAAGCGCACATTTAAAGAAGGGAAAAGCAGCGCACAGTTGAAGACGGGTAACGGAGCTCACAAATGAAGAAAGGTAAAGAAACTTACAGTTGAAAAAATGTAAAGAAGCGCACAAGTGAGGGCAGCTAAAGAAGCGCACAGATGAGGACAGTTAAAGAAGCGCACAGGTGAGGACAGTTAAAGAAGCGCACAGGTGAGGACAGTTAAACAAGCGCACAGGTGAGGACAGTTAAACAAGCGCACAGGTGAGGACAGTTAAACAAGCGCACAGGTGAGGACAGTTAAACAAGCGCACAGGTGAGGACAGTTAAACAAGCGCACAGGTGAGGACAGTTAAACAAGCGCACAGGTGAGGACAGTTAAACAAGCGCACAGGTGAGGACAGTTAAACAAGCACACAGGTGAGGACAGTTAAAGAAGCACACAGGTGAGGACAGTTAAACAAGCGCACAGGCGAGGACAGTTAAACAAGCGCACAGACGAGGACAGTTAAACAAGTGCACTGTTGAGGACAGTTAAGAAGCGCACAGGCGAGGACAGTTAAACAAGTGCACTGTTGAGGACAGTTAAACAAGCGCACAGACGAGGACAGTTAAACAAGCGCACAGGTGAGGACAGTTAAACAAGCGCACAGACGAGGACAGTTAAACAAGCGCACAGGTGAGGACAGTTAAACAAGCCCACAGGTGAGGACAGTTAAACAAGCGCACAGGTGAGGACAGTTAAACAAGCGCACAGGCGAGGACAGTTAAACAAGTGCACTGTTGAGGACAGTTAAGAAGCGCACAGGTGAGGACAGTTAAACAAGTGCACTGTTGAGAACAGTTAAGAAAAGCACAACTAAAAATAGTTAAAGCAGAAAACAGGTAAAGACTCTGTAATAAGGGAACAGGTGAGGACACGTTAAGACACGTTAAATAGAACACATTATGAGGGTTGTTTATGTGAGAGAACAGGTAAGGCCAAAAGGTGTTGCTGAAGGGCACAGGTGCATATTGCGGTATCACAGAAAATCACAAGCACAGAGTATAGTATTGCACTAGGACATAGGTTTGCAGTCCAGTGTTACAGAATGGTACAGATGCAATGTTCAGTGTAACAAAAATAAATCACACAAAGTGTTATAAAAGGGCAGGTATGCAGTGCGATGGTATATCATATGAGCAGAGAGGCTTTATAAACAGGTACAGGTGTTGCAAGTGCTGTGTGGCATTACAAGACAGCCAAGGTGTGCTTAACATTACAGAAAGCTATAGGCATGAGGTGTGCTGCAAATGCACATGGATGGCATGTTACTGAAAAGCAGTCATATGCATTGTTGCATAACGCGCAGGTGTGTGAAAGTTTTTCTGCAAGACTCAGCTTGCAGTGAGTAGGTTCTGCTTCCACACACACACCCACACCCACACCCAGATACACACACCTCCACAGTCCACATTGTAATTAGTGTTACAAGAACCAGCATGACCTGTTTACCAAATACCTGTGTCAATCTGCTTCCATGCTTTTGATTTGTTATTTACTTCTCACCTGCAGTCCTTCTCTCTCTAATGCTGCAGAAGGTGTGATATTTCCCAAGGTTGTGTGTGTGTGCGGGAACTGATAATACCATTCCAAACCTGCCACACTCTCTTTACAGCTGCCTGTGTATGCTCTCAACCTGTGTATGCTCTCTTCATGAACAAAATCTTATCTAAATTTCTAAGCTTACTAACTGCCCTCATGCCCTTATCATGAAGCTATAAGCAGTTTGACAAACTGCACTGTCTAAAGCACAAGTCCATATTCAACAGAATGCATTAAGGGAAATGAATAACAAAACAGTGAGCTTATTTAGAAAATGGTATGGACTGAATAAACACTGTATACCTAACAGAATTTTGCCCCCTCAGTGGGAAGGATACCACATATTATACGAATCTAAACCAAGAAGAAATGCAAGGTGAAATTAGAAGTTCAGTTAGAGCCCCACTTTTAGAGGAAGCCCAGTGTGAAACTGGACACCCAATCTTCTGGCTTTAGAGACCTGTCAGACTGGTCAGTCTGAATGATATACCTGTTCAAAAGCAGAGTGATCATAGAGTGGTCACAGGATAGCTCAGAGATGTTCAGATTCACTTAATCATCACTGGACTGGATTGAAATTATAGGGTATGTCTTAACCATTATGATCTTTCTGTGTCTTATTCATGATTCAAGAACACTGCAGTCAATGGTGACGTTTTGAAGTTTGTATGCAAACTGTTGTTCAGTATTCAAACACCCTGCTGGTCAATATCCAAACAAGTAGTTTACCTGTATGCAAACACCCACAGTTCAGTATTAAAACACCTACAAGTTAGAATACATGCACTTGGATTTTCTTGTTGGTAAACACCCATAGTGCAATACTCAAAGACCCCAAGTTTAAAGTTCAGACACCTGCAATTCAGTATACAAAAACACCTGCAGGTCAGTATCTATAACACCACCAGGTCAGTATCTATAACACCACCAGGTCAGTATCTATAACACCACCACGTCAGTATCTATAACACCACCAGGTCAGTATCTATAACACCTGCAGGTCAGTATCTATAACACCTGCAGGTCCGTATCTATAACACCTGCAGGTCAGTATCTATAACACCACCAGGTCGGTATCTATAACACCTGCA
Organism: Tachysurus vachellii; assembly: GCF_030014155.1. NCBI lineage: Eukaryota > Metazoa > Chordata > Actinopteri > Siluriformes > Bagridae > Tachysurus > Tachysurus vachellii. The sequence goes on along the minus strand of NC_083469.1, from coordinate 6,364,620 downwards.
GGTCAGTATCTACAGTATAACACCTCCAGGTCAGTATCTATAACACCTGCAGGTCGGGATCTATAACACTTGCAGGTCCATATCTATAACACCTGCAGGTCGGTATCTATAACACCACCAGGTCGGTATCTATAACACCTGCAGGTCGGTATCTATAACACCTGCAGGTCGGTATCTATAACACCACCAGGTCGGTATCTATAACACCTGCAGGTCAGTATCTATAACACCACCAGGTCAGTATCTATAACACCACCAGGTCAGTATCTATAACACCACCAGGTCAGTATCTATAACACCACCAGGTCAGTATCTATAACACCACCAGGTCAGTATCTATAACACCACCAGGTCAGTATCTATAACACCTGCAGGTCAGTATCTATAACACCTGCAGGTCCGTATCTATAACACCTGCAGGTCAGTATCTATAACACCTGCAGGTCAGTATCTATAGCACCTGCAGGTCAGTATCTATAGCACCTGCAGGTCAGTATCTATAACACCTGCAGGTCAGTATCTATAACACCTCCAGGTCAGTATCTATAACACCTGCAGGTCAGTATCTATAAGACCTGCAGGTCAGTATCTATAAGACCTGCAGGTCAGTATCTATAACACCTGCAGGTCAGTATCTATAACACCTGCAGGTCTGTATCTATAGCACCTGCAGGTCAGTATCTATAACACCTGCAGGTCAGTATCTATAACACCACCAGGTCAGTATCTATAACACCTGCAGGTCAGTATCTATAACACCTGCAGGTCAGTATCTATAACACCTGCAGGTCAGTATCTATAACACCTGCAGGTCAGTATCTATAACACCTGCAGGTCAGTATCTATAACACCTGCAGGTCAGTATCTATAACACCTGCAGGTCAGTATCTATAACACCTGCAGGTCAGTATCTATAACACCTGCAGGTCAGTATCTATAACACCTGCAGGTCAGTATCTATAACACCTCCCGGTCAGTATCTATAACACCTGCAGGTCAGTATCTATAACACCGGCAGGTCAGTATCTATAACACCGGCAGGTCCGTAGCCAAACACCAGCAGGTCAGTATCTATAACACCTGCAGGTCAGTATCTATAACACCTCCAGGTCAGTATCTATAACACCTGCAGGTCAGTATCTATAGCACCTGCAGGTCAGTATCTATAGCACCTGCAGGTCAGTATCTATAACACCTGCAGGTCAGTATCTATAACACCGGCAGGTCCGTAGCCAAACACCAGCAGGTCAGTATCTATAACACCTGCAGGTCAGTATCTATAACACCGGCAGGTCCGTAGCCAAACACCAGCAGGTCAGTATCTATAACACCTGCAGGTCAGTATCTATAACACCTCCAGGTCAGTATCTATAACACCTGCAGGTCCATAGCCAAACACCGGCAGGTCCGTAGCCAAACACCAGCAGGTCCTTAGCCAAACACCTGTAGGTCGGTAGCCAAACGCTGTATGCAGACACTTGACTCAAGTACTTCAGTAAAACAAATATGTTGGATTTTAGATGTTCTTAAACCGCTTTTATAAATCACAGAGATCTTACCTGCAAACTTGGTTTTCTCCCCTGAACATTAACAATCCTTCATATACAATAATCCTATAGTTAATTACCAACCTGTAATTTTCTTTGGCATCCTCCAAGGCATACTGCTTGAATTCTTCGTACATATTTCTGTTGAAGTTGTCTCTGAGGAAGAAGGACCAGAACCTGAAGAGTGTGTTCATCTCCTGCGATTGACCCACTCCCAACCGTTTCCTCTCTACAAATAAAACAAACACACAAATAGCCAATCAGATTAGAAGACAACGGAATAAAGCTAAACTAGTAAAAATCTAAATCTGTGCTACTGCTGCCTTCATTGTAACACTAACTGCAGTAAACCGATTCACTGTGTGAACGTTTTGTGGCAGTATTTAGAAGTGAAACCAATTATTAAGCATGCAACATTTCTCATTATTATGCAAAGGACTATAGAAAAGTGAGTACCATTGAGACACCTTCGGCGATACTTGTGATAAACCTGCTGGGTGAAGCCGTTCTCTTGGAGCAGCTCGTGAGATGGGTGCCAGAATTTGGGGAGAGACTGAGGGGTGCAGCCATAACTGGCTGACTGCAGGGGAGCGCCATCCGATGGAGAAGCGTTTGAACTACTGCTTAGACAGAAAGTGGGTGAGAGAGAACCAGAGATATACAGGGATTATTTAAAAATATAAAATAAAATACTGGGTTTATTACGTTATTCTGAGAGATCAGTGTGTGTGTTTGTGTGTGTGTGTGTCCAGTCTAACCTAATGGAGCTAGTGCGCGGCCTGTGTTCACGAGAGTCCATCACCCAGCCTACATGACTCTCCAGTGGAGGATTAGAGCTGTGGCGTGTCTTCCTCTTCCTGGGAGTCTAAAATTGAAAGGACACACAACAATTACACGTCACACATACAACAACAGTGTGCTATCAATACAGTGTAAAACAGAATGTACACGGTACATGTACATAGTACGTATACAGCATGTCAGGAAAATTCAAAGCATTGACTAAACCAATAAATAATTACACCCTTAAAAAATATAACTATTTAATTTTATTTTAGATTTCTGAATTAGTATTTAGACTCGCACATAACCTAATCTGTTATTGTCCTTGGAAAAGAACTACTGTATACAGAATCTGTACAATCTATACGTTCTCAAACACAAACACCAGATACACATAATAAATATATTGGATCCCACAGTTTATGTTGCTGATCAAGCAGAAAAAAGAACAGAAGAAGGCAAACCGTGTCCGTACCTGACCGTCAATGCTTCCGCTGTCCTTCATGACTGGATAGAAGCGGGGTGTTTTGTTAGGATCTTGCCGACCGGGTGTGCGTGGGGTACGAGGGGTCCGGGGAGCACTAGGGGATTCTGGGACGTTAGTGGGCAGAGAATGGGCCAGGCTGGGCTCATCTAAAGCAAACACACAGGAGAAATAAACAAAAATATAACTGAATAGAAAATCTAGGAAAAAAAAACAAACAAACAAAACCATTATACTTAACAACGTGAAGCTGAAATATAGGATAGTGTATGTTCCATAATACAACGAAGGTAAATGAATGAGGTTTCATGTTTAGAATATAATTCAATTTAATTACATCATATAGAACAGCATGTACATTATATAATTAAATTAGCACATTTATTTAAGTACATTTTTTTTTGTTAGTAGATTATCCTTGTACCGATTATAATGTTCTATTATAATTCTCTGTATATTTAAGTAACACTAACTGTTAACATGTACAGATAAAGTCTATATCAGTTACATAAACAGAGAGCAAGTACCCTGGCTGGGGGGAGGTGGTGGCACTTCCTGGTTGGGGTCAAGGGGTAATTTAGGGGTCAAAGTGTCAAACTCATCCTGGCTGATCACGTTGAGCTTCTTAAAGTTCTCCACCTCCTAACAATAAAAAAAAAAAAAAATCATTAATATTAGTATTTTCCACAATAATCTATCAGTCTTGTTTCAAATATAGTTTTACATTAAGAACAGGTGTGAAAAATCCCATACTGGAATAAGTGCAAGATTTCACCTGATTAAAATAAAGTCGTTTGGGTGAGTTGCTGCTTTCATGATATGTTGTACATCGTATTGTAGTCACAGAGTTTCAAAATAATACCAACAGGACAAATATCGGAGTAAGTTTATTTATCAGACTGAATAGCTCTTTCCTGCATTAAAATTTTTTGATGTTTATCCTAATGACTGCCCTTCGTGTACAGTTTTTTTTCTTTGCTTTTCCTTACCCGTTCCATGTCTAAAACAAATACAGGCATGATAAAAAAAAATGACCAAAAGGAAAAATAAACACGGATAAAGAGTAAGTACTAAACATGCCGCATGTGAGGCAGCACGTATGTTATACTAACCTTTCCCATCAAAGTAATAGTTAACATAGATTTCAAACACAGCAGCAAAGTAACTGAGGATAAATAATTGTTAATGAGTGATTTTTAAATTCAGTCTCTTAAAGTCTCATTTTACTGAATTTCTATTTATTATCCAAATGGATTTCGTCTGCCAGTATCAGCAGCAGAAAAAAAAAATACAGATCAGTCAACCACCATGAAGTTTGTCTCAGTAGATTAGTCGTGAGCCAGTAATTAGTCATTTACCCTGGAAAGCTCTGTGCACTTCTACAAGGTCAGAAGCACTGCTGTCAAGCAGCGGTGGTGAGAAATGTGGGTTTATTTTAAGATCAGATGCATTTTGGGAGCCCTGACAGACTGGCCCCCTGTAAAGGATACGCAAAGAGTGATATGTGAACTGAGGTCCAGAGAAGCTGCAAGGAATAAATTATAATTAGAATTATGCAGCTATGATTCAGTGCAAATGTGACACTTCTCAGTGCTCATCTCTGGAGTGTGAATATTGCCCAGTGCTTCACTAAAGCCAGAGTCTCACTGGAAAAAAGCAATTTGTCCATTTTTGTGGACTAAGTAACTCAGCCATGAGCAAGTCTGCTTCAAGGAGTAAAGTAAATCTTTTCTGTTGCATCCATTTTACTTGAACGTGACATTAATATTATTCGCCATCAGATATATTTCCCCCAATTACCTTAACATTGATAGCATCCAGTTGATTCTCGTTCCCAGTCCACAGGTCCTGCTCATAGTAGTAGAGACCGTCGTTAATGGCCTTAGCGAGCTCGGTGGTGATTTTGGCACGGGAGATGTGGTTTCCTGTGCGGTCGCCGCCCGGGTGCTTGCGGAGGTGCGGCGGCGTCTGAGTGACGATCAGGATCTTGTTCACGTCACTGTCATCCAGCTCGCCGTCCGAGTCCTCGTCTGACCAATCGGTAAAGGTGTTCTTGCGAGGTGCAACAAGTTGCTCGATCTCTTCGTCAAACAGGAAGTCGAGTTCTTCCTGGTCAGCTTCGGGTTGTGGATTTGTCTGAGCCGGTGTTGAGAGTTCCTGAGCAAAGAAGTATTTTCTACATGAATTTATCATCAAACTCTGAACAGCAAAACATTACAATGGATATACATGATACGGTCAGGATTTGTTCTGATCAATATAAATCTCACACAGTTAACAGGTTATGTACATTAGAATTGTATTATAATTTAACAACGGCTTTAACCTGATGACAGCCAGTGAGTCACAATCAGGATTTGCTCGCTAGTGATAGATTTGACAGTATAATAAGAGGCATAGACTCAAATTTCTTGTCTTCCAGTCAAACACATCTGTAATTTCTGGCTTGTTAAGTAAATAACATGACTGAATACTTGAGGACTGTATAGCATCATCATAAACACAGGTCATGAAAATAGACTAAAAACTTATTTTAAAGTAAATATATGAAGATGAAAAAACAGACAGTAGAGATGGGCAATAGTGCAAAAATATTATACCAGAATATATTCCAAATACATGATATACTGCACAATCACACATGCACAAAAAAAAGCAAAACAATAGCATTACTTATGCTGTTTTAATAAGTAATTATATTCAAAATTTTAATTTATATTAAACTACCAATTTACAAAAATACAAATCACTTTTTTTATTCAAGTTATAGAAGTAGGTATTATTTTTACATATGTTTGGACAGAAATGCTCATTAAATTCTATTTTTATTTTTTTACATTTTTGGTATTAAGATTAAGACTATGAAATAAAATGTATGGAATTAACCAGTGACCCAAAAAAAGATCTTAGCTTAAAATAAAAAAAAAATAAATAAAAAAAGATTTAAAAAAATAATTGTTTATGCGTGATATAATGTTTTACTTTTTGGTAAACTTTTTGCCAAATATCATTTTTTACTTTTTACTTTAGTATCCATGACAACATGCAAAATACATTTCACTGTACAAAAAGTTAATTCATATGAAAATATTCTATAATCATTAATCTACCTAGGAGTTTTCAGCTATAAAGATATGGTTATTTAACCATTTTATTTGGCATCAAAAATGTAGAAAATAAAAATAAAAAAAATAAAAAACTTTACAAAACAAAACACTACTCAAACCAAAGGGGGAAAAAAAATCATAAGAAGATTTAGAGGAAGGAGGAAGCTGGTGGTGAAGGGATTCAGATGGCTGACAAAGCACAGGAGAAATGAAGAAGCAAGCAAATGAAATGAACAAGAAATGAAGCAAGAGCAGTGGACGTGGAATGAAAAGTGAGACCCAAACATGGTGACAGATGTAGACAAGTTAAAAGTGAGACCCAAACATGGTGACAGATGTAGACAAGTTAAAATGCAAGAAATTAAAGCAGTTGCAGCATTGCTGGTGATTTAATTAATAACATTTGGTAAACATAGCTTAATGTAAGAGTTTAAATAAATACTGTTTTTTTTAATCATTTTGGAGCATGAAAAGAGTAGGAAGAGCTTAATCAAATCCCACTCCTATGCAATTATTTTTCAGTAAATTTATACAATTCAGGTAACAAGCTGAAAAACCATAAGGTGAGAAAGCATATTTCTGACATGTCTGAGAATAAGAAAAGAAAAGAAATTTGGACTCAAAAACTGACAGCTTTACTCTGTTCCCTTGAATCGTTTGTTTGTGTCTTCAGACCTTTACCTTGTTTTTCCCTGACGTGTTCCTGTGCCGTTTCTCCACCTGAACCCACTGGTTCTCCGGATCAGGCGTTCTGCTGGACAGCCCCTCGACGGTCCTCTCATCTGAGCTGGACACACTTTTCGACTCGACCTCGAACGACTCATCTGACTGCGGTTTGGTGTCAGTATCAGAGCTGTCGTTTATTAGGCCATTTGTGGCAGCAGGAGGCTCGACTGTGGTCTGATTGCCCGGGGAAGTTGAACCTGAAACGGAGGAGGAAGAGATTAGTTGTGGTGATTTGTGTGTATGTGTTGTAGGGATGTTTTGTATTGTATTATATCTTTATAGCAACACAGCTGGGTCGAGTTACAGAAGACTGAAGCACACAGAGTTTAATGAGGCGTGTAAGTGCGGGTAAGTCCGAACACTGATTTTTCTATATTGAGCATGTTATTTGCTGAAATGAATACCGAAAGATATCAGAGTTACACATCAAACAATGAAATAACAGTAATAACGAAGTTACAATACAGTCAGGACTTCTATTAATAAGGAAACCATGTGCTTGGTACAATTTAGACAGAACTTTATTTCACAATTAATTTCAGTTTTAAAAAAAAAAATGGCATTTTTGTATACATATATGCAGGAACATAAATAATCAGATGTACTAGTAGCACCAGTAGAGCAGCAGCAGAGTTCAGTACCTGCAGCGAGTGAGGTGAAGGTTTGTCCCGGGATAAACTCAGGACAGTGAATGAGCTGGCTGAAGTCTGTGTGTGAGGAGTTGGCAGGCAGCCCAGGGATCGGCCAGCGCTCCGGATCGTCCTTTCTCCGAATCTGCTCGTCGACCAGCTCCACTACTTCACTGTTTTTCATTGCCTGAAAACACGAACACACAAAATTTTAAAGCTAGAACTCAAAGCTAGAGGTTCTTTCATAGGTGCTAAAACCTACAGATAGAACTTGATGCCTTCTAATTCATCTGCTTCCTGTTTTAAAATATGCTCTTAAATATAAATAAACAACTGTTACTTGTATGATGTGTAATATCATACATGCAATGACTGACTGACTAACGAACTAACTAACAAAATACCGCTTGTCATAGTTTTTTTTTAATTATTATTCATAATGAATGTCAGTCAGCTTCTTCAGGATTCTTATCAACTGTTCATTTTCTTTTTGAAAACAATTATGTGACCGTATTCTTTTTATTTTTCAGAGGTCATAATCTCAAATTTGAGTCAGGGTCAAGGTCAGGATTAAAGGTCACCTCCTTGATGAGACTGACGTCGGTAGTGAGAGCTTGGATCCGGCGGAAGCCGGCAATGAGAGAGATGGGCAGGAAGCCCTTGGTGTCCATCTTTCTCCTCAAGAAGAAATCGCGTTCCAGGTTGTGCAGGCTGAAGTAGTACTCGCTTCATGAACAAACAAATAATGCAAAACTTTAATTCATTTGCAAACATACTCAATAATAAAACAAACAAATCACAGATAATACAGCAGACAAGACAGGGCAAAGTTTATAATGAGATAATATAATGAGAGATAAGACTACTATAAAACTATGTTTTTTGTGGTCTTGATAACATTGTTAGTGCATCATATTTGTATGAAGAAATATGTACTAAAATACCTTGCTAAAAAAGTCCACACAACAAATAAATAATAAATGAATATATATGCAAGGAACTGTATGAATCAAATACAAGCATGTATCTGAGATTAACTAAATATGAACAAAAATAAATAAATTAATTAAAAATAAAAAATAAAAACCCACATATAAACACTACACAATACTCCAAATGCACAGTGATTTATTCAGGTAAATCAGGTTATTACATTATAAGATTATAAGACATTTAACAGAAGGTGTTTTAGAGGGCACATTTGAATAAAATTCACAATAGCAACGCACATGGACAATATTTATCTGAATCTGACAGGAATTCTCAAACAGCTATTTAACTCAAATATAAATAACGAATACATGAAAAATAATTGGCAACTAAATAAATAATATTAATTTTTAAATAAATGGATAAACCCAGATTTTTGGCACATACTGTATACACTGGTCAACATTCTCTCACCTCGTTTGATTTGCACGTATAAACGTAGGCAACAAGAAGCCCTGTAAAATCTTGTCCCAGTTCTGACCCAGTCCCAGAGGCTATTAAACAAGACTACACTCTTTATTATTCTCAGGCTTCAACCTGCCTGACTTATACCTCTGTAAAAACTGGATATCTTACTGAAAAATGTCTGTAACCTCCCTGAATGATGAATAACAGGGATAAAAGGAAGCCGTAAATACTTATGCAATGAGGTTAACATTAAGGAAATGTCATGAGCTGTTGGCTAAAATATCAGTTCCTATAAACTAGTAAATGTTACTTTACTTTAAATCTCCCTGAATTCTATAAAAGAATTGTTATTTCAGTTGTTTATTTATTTATTTTTTTTTTAAATCTGAGCCTTTCAGGACTTAACAAAACCTGAACCAGCCTGTAATAAATGCTGACGGTTTGTATTTGTGCCCAAAATGTTTGTAATCGATTATTTTACTGCAACAGTTTCTTCTGTTATTACCGGCATGCACTGCAGAAGAAAAGCTGAAAAAGGGTTAAGTGAGACAGGATGGGCAACTTTTTGGGAAAAAAACCTTCAGGATCTCCACCCAACATTCCAATACGTTTATGTGGCTAACTTTATGAGCCAAGTTTACGCCTTTGTACCATAAAAGGTTGAGTTATGGAGAGAACAATGTGTGCAAATGTGCTCCAGTGTTTCATGGATCAGATCTTTTATGCACTGGTTTAAAGTCAACTAAAGCTTTTTTCTTTTTTTAATCAAGTGTGTAAATGAATTTCATTTAAGAGTGCAGATAAATTAAAGTGTGAAGATGCACTGCGGTGAAAAAAGAAATATGTATTAATATGCTTTTAAATAGAAATGTAAACAGATGGATAGATAGACAGATAGATTAACGCCGTGTGGAATATCTTTTATGGTTCAAATTAAATAAATATGTTGGCAGATATTTGGATTGATGGATGGATGGATGGATGGATGACATGGACACCCACCTGTTTTCTATAATTCATCCTTCCTGTCTCCTGTTTTGAAATACATATTTGTTCCTAAATATAAATAATCAATAGTGTTATCATTTGTAATACTACATTTAAATATTAAATTTGCAAATATCACTCAAAATCACTTCAAACTTCTATCTTGAGTTGTCATTTTAGCGATTTTTCCCTTTTCCATCAAACAATTTATCATTTAAGAAAATCTGGCCTTAGAGTTTTGGGTGACTAAATATACTGGAAATAGAGCCGAGTTGTTTTATATCTCTTACTGTTTTAAATATGTGCCAATTTTTTATAATAAATCTCTGTGACCGTCACATCCAGCTGCTTCTTTCATGGTATATTTTGCTGTTTTTCTCTTCTAGTCACTTGCCTGGCTGTCCCTCTCGCCCTCATCTCATACTTGTACTTGGCCACAGTTTAAGACAAGCTCTGATTCACAATCGACTGATCCTGGACCAGCCCTTTAAACCACAATTATGTAAGCAACAGAGAGAACTGATTCCAGACCAGTGTGTGGGGTGTGTGTGTGTGTGTGTGTGTGTGTGCGCGCGCCTGCCTGTGTGTTCTTGCGTGTGTGTTCTCCCAGTAGGGGATTCAGTAGACAGCACAGCAAGCATGACTGACCTTACTCAATAAAATTACACACACACACACATCATGAACCCATTTAATTCATTACCATAATATTGCTCTCTCTCTCTCTCTCTCACACACACACACACACACACACACTCTTGTCTCTTACTCTCACACCCTAATTCACAAAAATACATCTTTAAACACACACACAGGGTTTCACTCCCAGATCATTTACATTTTCACCTTAGCCAGTAATTCTAAATATAGGACACGCACATACATACACACACACACACACACACACACACATACACCCACCTGACGCTAGCCATGCTTGCCTTTCCTGACCCTGATGCAATCAGAGCTCCACCTACTGGTGGCTATTCTTTAACACACCGGTGTAGGCAACTGTGTGTGTGTGTTTGTGTGTGTGTGTGTGTGTGTGTGTGTGTGTGTGTGTGTAGTTGATCCTTTTGATTTTCAATATAATACAAGGACTTAAAAGAAAGCCCGGGAATACGGACAACAGGAGATAAACTTACATCTGGCGCTTGATGTACTCTTTGAGCAGACTCTCCTCGATGGTGTACATCTGTACTCTGTTCCCGTCGTCATAGAAATACATCATGTTGGTCCCGAACTCTGTAGGCACGGGGGAACCATCGATGTAGGATTCCCGATAACTATGGGAGTAGTCAAAACGCCCTGGGGTGCAGATTCAGAATAATTAGCTATTTCTTAACAATAAACTCCAGAGAAAAAGGTTTCGTTTTTAACACGTGAGCAAACAGCTCAGTATATTACGGTTAATTTCAAGAACAATTGTACTTTTCTGCAAATCACCGTGTTACATGATCATATATTTGTCAGAAACATCATATTTTTCTAGAAATTTGTACCATTGGTGATTTCACATGCGTGTGGAAAGAGGATTTTTTGTGTATTTCTGTATAAAAATGTATTAAAAGACATTTATCATGCTTCATTTAGTTCTAGGAAGTACACAGGAGACTTTGGACCTTTTTCTGTGCTTATCTCTGCATGTTTATGCACTACATGTTTGCGAAAAAAAACAAAAAAAACAGATAAACAAATGTTTGTTGGAGGAACTTTTTTCCCACTGAGACAAAAACATGAAGATAAACAAGCAAAAATGTTTCTAGGTGTAAGCGAATGATTCGATCTTTCTATTTTGTGAAAATGTTCATTGCACTTGGTGAACTTTTAACAGAAGCCTAAAATAAAACTCTTAATTTCTTGTGCAGAACCTTGCAATCCCTTTAAACCCCCAAATAAATATAATGAAGTATAGTAAGAGCTCAGTAAATTTGCCAAACTGGCCATGTGGATACCTCGCCCGCGACCTCTGCCCCTGCCGCGACTTTTGCCCCGTCCTCGAAGGCCGCCACGAACACTGCTACCCTCGCTGCGAACGCTTGATGTCTCATCATTGAAATCCCTCCTGAAAGCTGCAAAACAGCACAAACATACAAAAGAAATAAACAAAAACCCAAGCTGTGCCCGCTAACATACCCCCCATTCAGATTTAATCAAAATTATTTTTGACAAGAGAAGATGAATAAAAAAGAAAAGCTGCAAAAATTAAAGACTGAATTAAAAATAAATCTCTTGCATGTTAAGTGTAGATTATGGCCACACCACCGTCGTCGTCCTACTCAACACCATGACCTAACCCTGAGGCTCTGTTACACAGTTTGATGCAACACGATACTCGTCACATCCCCCTCTGCCCACCAGCACAGCCTCAAATATAGTGACAGAAGCTCTTCCTGTCCTCACCCTTGACAGACCAATACCGAAATAAACTTCCAGCTTTCAGAATACAGAGTTAAACTCAGGACTAGGAGAAATTGCTGTGATGATAAGAACTAATACAGTTACACTTCCTAGTACAACTTGTTCTCATCGTAACTGTAA